>NC_046383.1:19317252-19617252 GCF_011125445.2 Fundulus heteroclitus | reverse complement strand
GTATTACTATAGATAGAATATTTAGTTATAGGTTTAACATTTGTATTTAGCGTTTCCAACAAAATGTGAGGAAAAGGCCTTAATGTGAAGAAAGTGTGCTAAATAACAGAATCGTGAGAAAAACGTTTGTGCTCAATCTTTACATTCAGCACCGCATAGAGACTTTTAAAGTAAGTGAAATCCATAATGACCGGTACTGAACATCTCCTAAACCATTTTTTGTTTTTGTTTTTTTCTTTCTGAGACCAACTGATGGAAGGAGTTACCTGTCCGAGCCGTTCCAGGCACACTCAAACTTGTCGAAGATGCAGTCGTTCTCGTAAAGGGAGCACAACTTGCTGCGGAGGTAATCGTGCACCTGGAGGAAAGCACAAATATCTGGGTCAGGGCACGGTACCATCACACGGAGGCTCTGGTTCACAGAGAACAGCAAGACGGGAAGACCGATCTGGCCAAGCTGCAACAGCCACACCATCCTTGACTAGTGCCTACGACGGGAGCACGTTCTAATTCAGCCTCTTATTCCAACGCACCCCGATTCATCTACATCCAATTCTGCTTCATCACAACTTGACTCAGACACACAGACACAGAACAGTTGTTGTCCCTCATGTCTCCAGTCGACCTGTCTGGCTCAGTGCTGTGTCTGTCGGTGATGTAAGTGTCTGAAATGTGCATCCCATCCCCACCCTCCACACTCTGCATAAAGTCAGTAGTCAGTCGCTTTGCAATCAATTAAAGGTCAAGCTGAGGTCGCTCTGTGCTTGTGCATCACTTCCTGGGACATTTTTGTTTCTCCCAGTGGGCCTTTCTACACGGGGTCAAAACGGACAACGCCAGCCGGAGCTGGAGACCATTTTCTGCTTCTTCTTCCAGATCGGAAATTCCTTTTTCTAATCCTTAGTTTGTTTGTTTATCGGTTCTGTCAAGTTAGATTGATATATGAGAGCTATTTGCTCTGTTGTCTCATCTCATAAAATATTACCTGTCAGAAAAGTGAGATGAAAATATGCTCGCTATGAGCAAAACATAAACAAGAAAAGGTTCCCAGTACTACTGGTGCTTCTCTAAGGTTGTTCTGCATCTTTTTCAGGTTAAGATCTGGATAATCAGGTGTTTATTTCCAATAATGTGGTTTTCACGTAAAAAAAAAATACAAAAACAAACTTCGCCTGCAGATTTGCCTCATTGTTCTGGCTTATTATCCTACAGCCAACTTCTACCTGACCTTATCCATGTATAATGAAAGCAACCTTCTGCGATATGTCTGCTCATGCCGGGAAAAACATTTTTGAGCCCGATACGGCTAAATAACTATTTCTGAGTTAAAATTGTTGAGGTCCAAAAGTTTCTGGCCCAATTTCACCGACTCCCTAGGTGCACGGAGAGAGCCGAGGATCTGCTGAAGACTCCAGCAACGCTTGAAGAACTGTGAAACAACTTAATTAGCTAGTCAGCGAATAAAGCGAGAAGTTCTTGTCAAGAAACGCTTTTTTTTTTTTACATTGATGAAATCCGAAGGCTTAATGTTATACATTATTTTTCTCTGAGCATATTGCCGATACAGATTTCAATGGACATTGGAATAGAGCTAAGTTTTTCCAAGCAAGTTTCACTGTGCTTTTTTTTTAAAGTTTAAGTTGAGTTGTCCTGATAACTTTAGTGAGTATCTAAGACGTGGTCTTGGTGGTAAAGTGCCAGGTTTTCCTGCTCAACATCCCCGGGCTAACTTTCTCAACAGATCCGTCTGAGATTTGTGTTTATCAGTGTTTCCATCCCTTAATATTCATACATACAGGGTTCCTACACGTTTTCCACACCACATTTCCATAATTTAGTTCTATTTCTTGCTTAAACAAAATGTAAAAATGAAAAAGCTCAGTAGGAATAGGTCTAAAGAAGTCGCGCTTTAAACGTGGAACCAGCAGCAGGAGGTACAGAGGTTGGATGGAAAGATGGCAAAACCAAATGGATGCAGGGATGCACCTTTTAGACAATGGGACAAATAAACACGATGGTTCTTTCATTCTCTATTTTCATTCTCATTCTCTTAGACCTGGAAAATCTGTAAATCAAATTCTGGTCTTTTTCAGACTGTGTTGGAGCTCTGCAAAGCTTTTGTGTAATCCACGGTAGATCAGATTTGAAGCATGACAGCCGATTGCAGCTGGAGGCCCTTTTAATCCCTGTTCACCGAGGAAGAAGAAATGAACATTTTATTTTCTCGATGTTACAACATGAGGAAAATAATTTAGCCGCATTAATAATCACCAGTGTTCATTCTGTAACAAATTATCAAAGGAGCTGAAGCAAAGGTTATGACATCTATCTCATAGCGTGCCTTACAAAAAGTAATTTCGCTTTGAATTCCTCACAGCCGCTGGATTTAGAAATTTTGGCAGCTTTTTCATTCTCGAATACACGCGGAGACTGTTTCAGTAATGCCGGCCGTCCTTATCGCTAGCATACGAGGCTCAGACTAGGTGAAAATTTCAACTCCGATCTTTTAAAATAATAGTAAAACCCTGTTTACACTGATTAATTTCTCTCTCAAACAGAGAGGCATCTCTTCAGCTTAATTGATGATCGTTGTTGTCATGGCGGCTTGAAAAAAAAAAAAAACATTTTCCAGTGCTATTCTTATATCTTCTTTGTCTACATCTAGTAGTTCCTACAGATAAACAGAATCGGCTCAAATTAGCTGGTCACGTCTTTACAAAATGTGGAGATTTAAAATAAAAAAATCTCCAGATATTTGGCATTTGTTGCCACCAGTAAGTGCGTCCTGTAAATGCTGGAGTCAGAGTAACTGTGACCCGAATGGCGCTTGTTCTGATTCTGTCCATTATTGCCCCTTCAGGCTATGTTTAGAAGTAATTAAAACAATACGGCTATCGCTAAACAATTTTCCCATCTTCTCGCTCCTTCATCCTTTTCTTTATGCTCCCCATTCTTCTCTTCTCCATCACAGTGTCCCTAGTCTGCCTCTCAGTCCCACATCCCGGTTCTCCCCCCAGTTCTCCCCCCCCCCTCTCCCCCCTCTCTCTGTGCTGCATTGCAGATCTAGGTGTCAGCCACTGTGTAAGGTATCCCTCCTTCCCGCTTTACTTTATGAGTGGAGGCTCTGCAGCCTATAAATAGCTCCAGCGCGTTGTTGCCTCCCACTCCAGGCTGCCTCGGGGGCCCTCACACGTCAGGCCTATACGCGCCGACGGACATGTCCACCTAAACACCGGCTGCAGGAACACTGGACACTCAGAGAAACTCATCGGATGCTATTTAAATAAATAAATAAATAGAACCATGTGTGACCTTTTTTTTTTTTTTGGTAAACAATCAGAAATGGAAGGATTTTTTGTTAACTCTTTAAGGAAGAGATTACTTTTTTCAACTTAGAGTTTCATAAGCATGCAGAGCTGTTTTAATCCGTGTCCTACATCCAGTGCACCTCATTTGTCAAAAGTTTTAGAGCTGACAACAGCGGGAAACTTACTCTGGCCTGAATTTTGATTTCTTTACCGAATGGTTATGGAAAGATGTAATCTCTTGGTTAGGACTGTGGCCATGTGAGAAGAATCTTCTGCCTCATGATTCATTTAAAAAAAAAAAATACGCTGCTTATTATGGTGGATTGCAGCAACACAACATTAGTCAGCCAGCAGCAGAGGAGAAAAGCGAGCACAACTATTAGGAGAACCAAATCTTAGGAGTACACTTCTAAGGAAAGCTATCAGGAAGTCTGATTTTGGAGAGGAGGCTTTTCTGCTTGTTTTTGACTGTTTTAAACACCCAAACTGGCAACCTAAACATTTTTCTTGTCCAAATGTTTTTATAAACTCTCCTGAGGGTTTAAGGTGACTGAGCATTCATGCTGGTGTCATTTACCGCTTCATAAAGAGGCCGGTTTACGAAACAAAATACTTATAAAGCGACACTAAATAACTTTGCATGTCTGAATATGCCTCATTTCCCCTGAATTTCCCCCTCGTGTCAATGTGGGCTATTTCTAGTAATAAGAGCAAACCTCATGCTAAGAATAGTCCTGCTGTTGGTCGTGAACAGACAGCGGCAATATGGGAATCCTCATAATTCCCACAAGCTTTTGAGTGGGAACATATTTATTAAAGCATAAGCCATTTGTCTGTATTTATGACATGGATGTCTTAATGTACATACCAGTACATGATACCCTAGTGACAAATTAACATTAGGTATAAATATAATACACAGTATAAAGAGAAAATGCATACCAAATAGACAATCAATTAAATTATCTTTAAACTCTGATGTTGTGGTTGAATCGTAAACAGCATTCGCAATCTGGTGTTACTTCACTTTATTCTATATATTTAATTTAGCCCTGAAAATAAGTATTGAAGACATCAGTGTTCACGATAGACTCCGCTTGTTTAAAGTTTGCTGCAGAGCGAACTGGTCCACATACATCACCCCCCCCCCCCACCCCCCCTAAAAAAAAAAAAAAACAATACCAACAGCAAAGTTTGGAGATGGAAATGGTTTTCACCACAGGGTGCTGGTAAATTTTATCTGGTTAAAGGAAGCATGATTGGAGAAGATTTCTGAAACATTCTTGATAAGAATCTGAAGATGAACAGAGGGCGACTTTCAACAAGACATCGTCCCCAAACACACAGCGAAGGAAACTCTCAGTTCATTTCAGACTAGAGTAATAAAATCAAGCTGTTAGAATAATGGAGGAGGTCCCAAGAACATTCAGGATTTGGAAGAAAGGATCAAAAATGCATTTAAAAAATGTTTGAAGCGGTTTTCTCCATGCAGGAGACTTCTAAAAGTTGCCATCCCCAAAAAAAGGCAAAAAGCATTGAAAAATGTCAGTCTGCATGTTCTTTCCACCATATTACATATAATTAAATTCAGGAATTAAGAAGACATCTTAACATGTCTAACCCTCATTTCCATATCACATTTGTACACTTTACTGCTCAGAAGTTTGCGGTAACCAAAAAAAATTTAACGTTTTTCCAAGAAAACTCAAATTTTATGAATTAAAGGAGTTGAAAATGATTATAAAATATACTCAAGACATCATCAAGGTTAGAAATAGTCAATAATAGTAGGGTTGAAATCTGACTGTGCTGACCACAGAATACCAAACTGACAGTGTCTAAACTGCCTCTCTGATTAATTTAATGTTATCGTATTTGAAGAAAATGGTGCTTTTCTTTATATATTACATATAGATGTATACCATCTTCCTTTGTGCCTGTCGCACATGACTGGTCGAACACACCTGGTATGTCTCCAGTGGTTTGCTCTCCATGTTGAGGTCCCACACCTTTGCAGTCAGGTAGTCTCTGGTGAGCAGGTAGCGACCGCTGTGGCTGAACTTCACATCTGACACCGAAGAGATAATCTCAGAGAAAAACGAGCGAGCGCAAGGATCCTCGGGCTCCTCAAACACTGCAGAAGGTGGGGAGATAAACGAGATGCAGGTGAATAGCAAGGTATTGAACTTTAGTCTAGAGATAAAAGGCTGCTTCTTATGAGTTATGGTGACAGGCAGGCAGAGGCTCTTTAAATTTAGTGCTCTGAAACGTGTGTTAATCTCAGCAAATTCTACAATAAATAATCAAAGTTCTTTCTAGAACATGATTTTCCCAATGAAAATCAAAACCCCAGCTCCAAAATAAGCAAGGCTTGTGCAGGAACTCTGCATCACTGACTCACGGTTGAGCTGTAAATCATGTGGCAAACATTTCAACGGGAAGAAAAGGGGCAATAAAACATGCAGCTTGTGTCCCTCTGGGCTCTAAAGACTAAATCTACTATCAACTGATTTGTGTCCCTTAGTGGAGGCAGATTTATGAAATACTCTTCCATGTTCCAAATAACCAACCTGTTATATGTAAGATGAAGTACGCAGCGCTCCCACACTGCCAGGAACACTGCAAAAAGGGAACTAAAAGTAAGTAACATTTTCTAGAAATTAGTGTATTTTTCATTCATTTGAGCAGGTAAATAAGACTATTTGCCAATGGGATTAGTAGTTCTACCCCTAAAATAAGATAATTAGATATTCTGCACTTGAAAAATGATGATGGAGATGAATTTGTCCTACTTTAAGTGCAAAAATCTTATTCCATTGGCAAATAATCATATTTACCTGCCCAAATCAATAAAAAAAATGCACTCATTTCAAGAAAAAATTACTTAATTTTTGTTTCCTTTTTGTAGTGTTAACCTATTGCCAAATTCCCTACACTTTAAACTTAAACAGGTAGATCACCTAAATAGGCTTTCTTGCAGTCCATGGTCTGTGCAACATTTGAATATAAAACAGCAGTAAAGCATTGAATCAAATAGGATTTGCTGCAGTACAATAATATAATGCAGTTAATTTAGCTTAAATGCCTGTGCAGATTCTCCACCATCCAGGTTCACGGCAACTACAAATCAAAGACAACCAGACTTTTGATCAGTTTTTGCGTTTTGACAGCTATCGAGGAGTCTTTGTCAGAGGGTTGAGCAACCAGGAGTTTGCTGCTGCTTTTAAGCAGCAAGCTCCAAGTCAGATGCAAATCCACGACCTGGATCATTAGTCTATTGTTTGGTGTTAGCAGGACTATGAGTTACTGGCCAGAGAACATTCCCACCAAGGCAGAGGAGAAATAGAAAGAACGAAAGCCTGTCAGAAAATCACTTCAACAGTATAGTTTTCCAAACTGGGCCTTTGTAAGGTCAGCCAAGAAAACTGGCAGTGAAAACATCACAGCTTCAAACAAAAGAGAGAGACACAAGCATCCTGTCATTCAGTATGTGGCAGGAGTTTCTGAGGAACTCCGGAGAATCTTCTCCAATCAACAACCTACAGCGCCGGTGAATTTTAAACCCAACAAAACTCTTAGACAGAGACTGGTTGACCCTGAGGACAGAACATCCAAACCCACGCTGAGCAGCGCTGTGTGTGCGTTCCACTACAGCGACGAATGCTCTGACTTTTACATCAGAGAAACCAAACAACAACTGCATAAACATGGGGCACGGCACAGAAGAGCCAGCAGCTCGGAATAAGACTCAGCAGTCCCCTTGCACCTCAAGAGCAAAGGACACACTGTTGATGACGTTCATATTTTAGACAGAGAGGACAGATGGTAAAAGAGGGGTGAAAGAAGCCATCTTCCTGAGCGGGGAGGTTACGGCTTTAGCTTCCCAGCATCTGTAACCCAACACTAAAATTCATATAAAAGAAATTATTACTCAAGAGGATTCTGGTGGCCAAGTAAACAACTCCCACCTCCAAACAACGAGTCAGGTAAGAGACGAGCAGGTTGCTGATTTGCATCTGACTCGGAGCGCTCCTAGGAGGATGGGCCTACATGTGCTCAAAAACAGCTGCTCCCAAACTCAAGGTTGCTCAACTGCGACCCTCAGGAGCTGACAAAGACTTGTAGGTGTCAAACACCTATTCACAAAAACGGAGTAAAAATCTGGTTGCCTTTGATTTGAGTAGGTTTTAGGCCCCGTCCAGACGAAGCTGGGTTTGGCTGTGTCCGACTAACTTCCTGGTCGGACAGGGTTTCCATCCAGATGAAGCGGCGCAAAGCGGCTCCAAAACCATGCTGTATACACGGCGTATAAGTGTCCCAAGGAGGCTTAATTATTACTAACTGAATTAATCATAAAGTAGGTCAGACTGCTGTCATTTGGAGCCGCTTCAAGCATTCAGCATGCCGAGGCGAGTCTTTATTGCTGCAGAGAGAGTGTCTGGATTGCATAGCATGAGATTATGTAACGTTGATATAAAGTAAAATACTGAGATATTTGTCTGACATTTGTGTACATTTTGTAGCGATGGGGTCTAATATATCGTCAACAAGTTGCAAAGTTCACGCAATGGACTGTTTCGACATCTCTATAAAAAGGTCTTAGCACCCTGGCTTAGCTGGAGCCAAAATTAAATATGTTACAGTATCAGATGCAAAGAAAGGCAATGCTGAAACACTATTTACTCTTTGCATGCTATTGAACACAAGACAGATAGGAAATACTATGAGCAATGTAAGTATAAACGTTTATAAGTGTTTCTGTGGATCCAGAGCTTTTTGATTCACCCGGCCGTTGTTAAGGTATTAAGCTATGAAACAAATTTTAGACCTGCTGTAACTTAAACCTGACAGTGATGCTTAGTTTTGAGATTGAAACCGTTAATGTTTCTCTACTCCAACAGTCAATGTAATTTCACCGCCATTTATTCTCCTATTGGCAAATAAATGACATTCAAAACAACAAGTGCTGCCTTATTTGAGATGTTTTAAAACACTAAACGTGAAACTGTTGAAACATGTCAAAATAAATTGAGTTAATCAACAAAAACATCGGAAAAAAACTATATTGTGAACTTTATGTTACGATGAGCGTTTTCATCTTCATTCGCATCAACAAAATGTCCTAAAAAACAACAACCACTGATCACCACATTTCTATCAGGCATCCATATGAACATTAGCACCTGTTAAAATCAAAAATTACAATTAGTTTTGCTCTTTCCTGGATGTTAGTGCCCCTGATATGTTAATAGCAGTTTTTTTTTTCATTACCAATTGTTATTTTGATAAATTAAGTCATGTTAAGGTTTTTGTAGGACCTCTAAAAGTAACAGTAAGCCAGCATTTTATGTTCAGTGTATTTTACTATCAAGCAGCAAATCCCAATTGTTTATTCGGTTAGAAGGCTGCTAGAAAAGGAAATGATATGTGTGCACCTTGAAGAGTCAAAGAGATTAGAACGGACCAGTCTTGATCGGAGAACAAGTTTGGCCCAGAAAACATAAAGAGAGCTGTACCAGTGAGAGCACATCGGCTTTAGCTGCATTAAAAGTGCAACGTGGAAAAGTCAATTCAAGGTTTTCTCTACTACGACAGTTTCTCGCAAATAACCCGGAATGGGCAAAGTGAAAAGGATTCAAACTCTAAGAAACATAAATGTTTACTTAAACATTTGAGTAAAGTAAATTTTGAGGTTAATTAGGTTAACGGGCCACCAGTTACTACCAGACTTGAAGTTCTGCTACCTGTATGATTGGAAAGTGCCCTGCAATCAGTTAATCACCATAAAAATGTTGTCAGCCAAACATCCTAGTGAAACTAGACAAAATAAAAACAAAAACCACAGTATTGAAAACCAACTAAAATAGAGATGACTAAAACAGCATCTCAGCGTGTCTCAGCAGGAGTGCTTACGTTTGGAGTGCTTGTCGCACAGCGCTGCTTCCCTCATGTCACAGAGGCGCAGGGTG
Organism: Fundulus heteroclitus; assembly: GCF_011125445.2. Classification (NCBI taxonomy): domain Eukaryota; kingdom Metazoa; phylum Chordata; class Actinopteri; order Cyprinodontiformes; family Fundulidae; genus Fundulus; species Fundulus heteroclitus. The sequence continues at coordinate 19,607,975 of NC_046383.1, read as the reverse complement.
CCTTTGCTGCTGCTGTAAACAAACAGGTTACAGTGGTGGGGGTGAAACTCCGCGGCTGTGATCACCTCCGTCAGATCCTCCATGTTTGCTGGTTTGATGTCCACAATGTCTGATAGAAAGAGGCGTAGCTCAGGGAAACAGCAGAAGATCGTTTTTTTTTATTTCCAAGGGAACTGCTTCATTTGGCAAAATGAACTTATTTTAATTATCTATCAATCTTCTTAGAGATTAGATTGAGACATTGTGTTTTAATTCACAAGAAGGTACGGGCAAAACCTTTAACGTAATGTCAACATAGCCAACACACGCTACAAATAATAAACTGCAGAATATAGCAGGTTAATAAAATATATATCTTGAGGGGAGTTGTTGTTGTTGTGGGAAAAGTAATAATAAATCCCGTCTGGGTCCGGAAAGTGACTGTTCTGCGTTCTGACCTGGATAAGAACCCCCGAAAAGAGCTGGAATATTTATGCAGCCTCTGAATTATTCATTAGGATATAGTTTCATTCCTCAACAATAATGCTCCCCTCCCCCCCGAACTGTGTGGGTCTTTATGCATTAATCTATACAACAAAGTGGGATTTGCAGAGTGGAAGTTTTTATGCGCTTGTACGTTGGGGGGTGGGGCTCATTACTATGAATCTGTTAGCATGGAAGAATGAGAATATGCTTTATGTGTGTCTTTGTGTGTGTTCCTGCTGGAGTGCGCAGAAGGATACTGAAGCTGCGGTCGGTGATGTCGAGATGCCAGAGGTTGATCCTCAGGTCGTCCGCTGACATGTAGGTCTCGTAGTCCGAGTTGACCGAGATGGAATTGATGTGGTACGTGTGGGCATTGGCAAACACTCGCCGGGGACTCACCTCCACCATCAGGTCCATGGGCTTCAAGACTGGCACCTGGAAACAAAAGGCAAAGCAGCATTATGTCCATTCCCTCTGCTTGGAAGGAAAACAGTGAAGCTGAAGCACATTTATTGAACTGGAGGGGGGAAAAAAACACTATCCTATGTTAATATTTAAAGGTCCAATCTATTTAAATAAAAAAGAGAAAATAAAAGCTTGTGATGTTTACTAGAAAATCAAAATGCAATTTGTTTAACTTTGCTGCAAGTTTGTGATTTACTCGAGTCCTATTATGAACACTAATGCTTTGAACAATTCAGATCAAGAGCAGATGTTCAGCTGGAGCAGCTGCTCATGTTGAGGGATTCCACCTCCCCCATAAACTGATACTTACTCATGTGTACCTTGTGCTACTGACCCAATTTTGTACATGAATCCACTGACCCAGTTTCATTGCCCAACTAACCAACCGATTAAGATAAGATAAGATGGTTGAATTGATACCTGCAAAGAGGTGACCGTGGAGATATCCTTGATGCGACCTTCTTCATCCTTCAGGTTATACCCTTCTGGTCGTTTATCTCTTTCACTCACCTTCCACAACTTAATGGTCTTGTCTGGGAAACAAACAGAGGCAATTACATAAATTATGCTAGGAAATTCTAATAAATAAATAAATAAAACTAGCAAAAAGCAAAAAAAAAAGAAAAAGAAAAAAAGTTTTTACTTGACTCATTTTTCTCCCTTGGATTGCAAGGTTTACAATTAGGTGTGAAGTGTAGGTGTAAAGACCAAATAGTTAGTGGGAAAATGTTCAAGATAACCAAATCGCAATTGCTTTCTTGTTGCAGTCTCATAATAACCAAACTGCAGCTATTCTCATAATTCTCCATATTTTATAAAAATATGAACCTCAAGGAACCGCAGTGCTTGTTGCAGTACCGTTTTGTTCATTTTGCTGCTATAAAAGCCAATCTTATGGAAATATACTAATTGCATATGAAGCTTTTTATTGACAACACATAAAATGATGGAGTGAGCACTCTTACTCATCCCAAAGACCCTGGGATAGCGAAAGAGTACGAATGGCACTCTCTACTTGAAACACATATTACTACAGGATTATTACCAAAACTTGTGCTAAAATCTCCAAAGAAAGGAGTATTTTAAGGTAAAATAATGTATTAAAAGGTACCCTACGGTTCATACCACAGCAACGACATATAACTCTAGAAGAGTGAGCAACCTGACCTTCTGAGGCAATCGTGTCTGTGAAGTGCAAGCATCTCAGGTAAGAAAAGTTGTTGGTTTAAAATGTTTTTTGGGTATTTATATAAAGGAAAACATCTGATGAGATCCCTTTATTAAAAGAAATCAATGTGCCCTCACCAGACCTTCCTCCTGCATTGTTTTAACTATGAGCAGCTGCAGCAACAGCACCTTTTTTTTTCTTTTTACCCCTGAGTCAAACTAAATGATTATTTAACTGCAGCTGCTCTCTGATTATAACAGAATTTTAATCTCTTCACCAACATGGAGCGCCACATGTGTACCTGTAGCTGGAAGCAGATTTTTAGGGCCGAACCACATCTTGTTGCTAGGTTTCTTTGGGGTAACACATTTTAATAATTATTAACTACAGGGCTGTAGTGCAATTAACCCATCATCAAGAAAACATGACAATACTGACGACTCATGGAGGCTGATATCTGCAAAAAAGCTGATTGAAGAAGACTAAACATATACAAGTTGGCTAAACCTAAAAAAAAACACAACAGACAGACATGTTGTACACATGCATTTGATACTAGCAGACTGGAAATAATGACAGCTTCTCCGCAGGTTCAACACTAATCTGCTGAAGCAGCTTTTACATTTTTCATGCCCTCCATCATAAATAATACAGTGCTAGAAGAAATCAATAATGTGGCTCTCAGGGTAAATCTATAGATCTTACCGTATGGCCGTAAACTTAGGATGCATAGTATAAATCCAGACCCCTCTGCCAAGCAACACAAGCTTTCGATGCTAATGCAATTTTAGATTTGTGAAGAATCAGAGCAGTCAGTCATCTGTTCTTAGGGTAAAATGAAATCCGCCTCTGACAGAAGTTACTAAAAAAACAAAAATCTCAATCTCAATCTCAATCTCAAAAATCATATCTGTCCCTCACATAAATACAAATACTGAAATTCAATCTGTACAGACTTACAGCTCTAAAAGAAAATAAACAACATTATATATATAATAAACAGGACAATTGCATAACAAAAATCGGTATTCAAAATAAAACCTGGAGAGGTGCTGCTCAAAAAGAAGCAAATCATCCATTCTTTTGGTCAGAGCTGTTCATTTTTATATATTACCTGACTTCTGTGACACCAAATGTGTTGCAGTTTTTAAAATTCTCAGCTGAGTTAAAAGGTGGAGGATATGGTAAAAGCATCATAACATGATTTCTTCTCCCCCCCCCCCCCGCCCCCCATAAAATTATCAAATTCTTCTCAGTATTTCTCTAAAAAAAAACACAGCCCCTGAAGAACAACACATGACTCAAAAACTGTATTTTCGTTTAAGAGGGTAAACAAAAAAAGCTTTCCTGAATAACACATGGCTTCAACATTTATTCCTAAAACGTTCTCCTGATAACCAGAGGTCCTCAAGGGCAAGTAGAGTACGTGGTTTAGATGTTATCCTGAGTCACCCAACCTGAATCATATAAATGGGGCATTAGTAGACCTCTGCAGAGCTGCCTGACATTCTGAGGGAGTAATTTAGCTGTTTGACTGAGCTGGATTGGTGCTGCGACACATTTACCTGCAGGGCACCGACCCTTGAGTGCTGAATTTGGAAACGCTTACAATAAGTGATTGAGCTTCAACAGCCAACACAGTCTCTCCTTTAGTTCTCCTTCACTTTGAGCATCAGTGTAAAGAGTAAAGAATGTAAAAAAACACTTAATCCCTGGTGAAGATCTCCAGATACGCTCGGTAAAATCCAAAACATAACAAATTCCACAATACTACACATTATATTGTCAATCTGTACTGTCGAAATTCCACAAAATCGCAAGCATTTTCCACAACGGTAAAATGACAATATTTGTAGATAATATCAGGATCTCCATGCTTTGGCAGATGGTTCAGACCCATTGAGACCTAATATTGTTGTACTGTCCACTTCTAGTTAAACACTTTAAGACGTGTGTGTTGTTTAGGGGGTGGCATGTTTACTGGGTTGTTCTCTATTCTCACCATTGGTGGAGAGCAGGAAGTGCGCGGCGTTCTGCTGAGGCAGCCATCGAATCTTATTGATCTTTTCTTCGATCTCCAGACTCTTAAGGTAGTCGAATTCGGGCTCATGGCTCTGAAAGGTACTGTACACGTTGTACTCTCCCTGGGAAAATGGATCAGACTTGCTCTATTGGAAATAAAACCAAAACAAAAGTTAGAAAAAAAAACAAACTAACTAATTTTATTTGTTCAGACCATTAGTGTGTGCTCCTACCTCTGGTTCCCTCTGAAAGATGACCACACGGCCTCCTTTGTCCCCTGTGGCCAAGAGCTCTCCTGTGTGGTTGAACTCTACGGTGGAGATGATATCCGCTGGAACAAACAAAACAAGGAGACATAGTTTGAGAGGAAAATGGATGGGGCAGTGAGGATAGGCATTAGACGACCGAAAAACCCACACATTCATCTGTGTAATAATGCAAAAAAGCAACAATAAAAAAAAAGAAATGCAGCAAAGAATATTTGATTGCCAATACAATCCACACGAAAGCATTACCAGCACACGTACAAAGGTTTTCATACTGGGCACAGGTGTTATCGGTTATTTACTGTGACACACAGGCAGTGGCGCAAAACACTGTCATTCCCTCCGATGTGTGCAAGTCTTTACACATCAGTGTGACTAAATTAGTGGCCAGATAGTGCATATTTTTTATAATCTGGAAGAGGAAACAACATCATTTTACCCTAATCCTGCTATTATACCATAATCCATCTGAGCACAGGTGCCTCTTGTAAGATTTCTGAAAGGAGTGATTAAAATAGTTGTTTAAGAGCCTAGGTACACTTACAGAGAGCTTTACGAAAACCTTGCACGGCAGGTACAGTTTCTCCCATGAAAAAAAAACAACAACTGTAATATCTTCTATACACACGCACTGCGTAAGACTCCACTGCCGAAGAAAAGGCTTAAAGCTTGTTTAAGGTTTGCTGCAGGTGATCTAAACAAATCAGGGAAATGCTGGGAGAAAGTAATCTGGTCAGATGAGGCCAAAGCTGGACTCAGTGAACACGCCATGTCAAAAGTTACATTTGTAGGTGGGAACATCATGGTGGGGTATAATATAGCACTGGAAGACTTCATTTATTTGAGGTATTGATGAACGGAGAAGCAGGCAGGGACATTCTTGATAAGAATGTGAAGATAAAATGAGTGTTGATTTCTGAATGGTCTTAAATTCATAGTGAAGGAAACCCCAAACTGATTTTAGAGAAAGTTGTCTTCACTCAATTACCTGACTCATATCAAATTGAAATTGAAAGAAAAAGTAAGTGCAATAAAATTAATTTACGAGTGCACAGAAATTACATTTTTTTACCCTGAACTTCATTCTTTGGACTAATTTGCTTTGCACATTAGAATTACTTTGGATCTTGAGGGTGGGCACATTAATCACCACTATTATGTGTTTTCTAGGGTCAATTTTGTCTCACATGACAAGACAAACAAAAATAGAAAGATCTCAGTTTTGCTGTCAACTTTTTTTTATATATAAATTGTGGTATAAAAGCAAAAAAAGAGAGTAATTAAAGCTTTTCTAACAGGCGGGAACAGAGATTATATATGTATGATTATAGACTCTTTAACAGAGCATCATTGTGATCAGTTCAAGCCTGCAGTTTCACTTGTTTCGTCTTCCCACAACAATCTTACTACGTAATCTTCAACCCAGTTCTTTTTGAAAATCACAGATGAAAACAGATAATCACTCCTTTTACTAATGTCAGCTGAGCTGTTAAGTGTCAAATCTGCCATCTGCACACTTGCAAATATGAAAAAATGTTTGGCATCCCCAGGGTGATGACTGTACAGTGTCCATCGAAAACAAATGCACAGATGCCCAGTGTTTTTCATGGATTGTCCTTCCGTATGTCCTTGTGCATTCATGGGATTCACACCAAAATGCTGTGACATTTTAAATGTTACATTTACATTTTCACTCACTGATCCATGGTGGGAAAGTGACACTATATGTTAGAAGCATCTAAAATTATACAATTTTCTGAAATGCATGTGACAATGTCTTTAAATATTAGACATGCCTATGAATGTTTGCTTTTCATACTGAACATGAGAAGGTCATGATCTAATTGGTTTGTGGTTCCCATCTAGATGATTTTTTTTTTTTAACTAGCAACATTATTCTCCCTATTTTCAGTCTATTTGACAAGCCCCCTTTGTGTAGCCAGACAATTAGTTAATTTTCTTATCCAGCTCTTGTAAACTCATTTACTGGATCAAGACACCTGCTCTGTCCTTGCGGTAAGCAATGAAAGGATTAAAAACAACGTCATTAAAAAGGTTCATCACATTAAAAACTGGCACAGCATTCCGGTTCTATCTTGCTGTCCGGAACCATTTATAACCTGATACACAAACTGAACTTAAAGGAGCATTGTCCCAGTTCCAGGATTTATGCAGAAGTCTCCCTTATCTGGTCACAAGTTGAAATGACACCAGTGTTGTGCACATCCATGGGAAAAGAGGGAAAGCACCTGCTGCTGCTGCGACTGCACAAGTCTTTTGTTTAGAGGCGTAATGTCTTCTGAGGTAAGAAAGCAATAACTATTGAAGTGTTCTTTCGCTAATGCATAGATTACGGCAGAGACTCAACAAAGAAGCAAAGTGAATGAGAGCGTGCATTGCGTCACACCCATGCCCAGAGGACTCGGCCCGAATGAATATCTAATAAACTGACTAATCCAGCCAATAGAAGCAATTGCGCTAAATAGAAGACAACAAAATTACAAAATTACACGTCAGGCAATTGTAAGGACATGTATGGGAAAGAAAATAAATAACATTTATCTTCAAAACTTGCCCTATTCACCTTCAAAACAAAATCCAAGCTATGTCAACCCACACCATCTTTAATGTGCATCAACCCTCCAGACTACTCAGGTCTTCTGGCTAAAATCTTCTCTGCATACCCAGAACCAGCACCAAACACAGAGAAGCAGCATTTAGTTTTTTTATGCTCCACTTATCTGGAATAAACACCCAGAGGACTGTAAAAGTGCTCAAACCCTGAGTTCCTTTAAATCTGTTTAGAGCTGTTGAAGTTTGTAGTCTAACTTGTCTTTTACTGTATCTGACTTGCTGCTATTATTCCAATGCAAAGTAATTGCCTCTGTGATTCTTTAATTTCCTATGTTTTTTTGTTTTGTTTATGTACAGCACCTTTAAGCATCGTATTACTGAAAAGTGCTTTTAAACAAACGTGCCTTGCCTTTACTTGCCTAATGCCAGTGGATAACTGTGAAGGTAGCTTCCTGCACCTGTCTGTCACCTTTGTAGATTTTGTAGATGTAGGCAAATGTTGGAATTAACTATTTTAAAGTTTTCACGCAGAACCGTAGCTCAAAACAGTTTCCCATCTTCTCAACAACATGTCTTTTGTGGATTTGGCTGCATGTGCCTAATGTTGCACATCTAAAAAAAAAGACAAAATCTTCACCTCTGATATAAACTTAAAACAAAGATTGAAGAAATGTATGTCAGGTTGATTATTTATTTGTTGTGACAGGGCTTTCAGGGGCAAAAAGTATTGTGCCATTGAAGATCTTATTTATTGTACTTTAAATGGTCCCCCTTTCTCCGAAAAAGGCCAAGTTGGGATTGAGGTCAGGACTGCAGACCATTCCTCACTCTCCAATCAGCCAAAGCTAGTCTCTGATAAACCTCACTCGGTGGCAGTGAGAGAGTGGAGATATGGGATTGATGTCATTATACAATAATAAAATATACAAATAAAATGTGTTGTTGTTGTTATTATTATTATTATTATACACAATTGCACAGCCTCCACCAGAAGCTGTTTGCCGTTGACAGAGAGGATTTAGAAAGTTTAACACAGACACAACCAACATGACTCAACTCTGCTGCTCAACCCTCAAATGCATTATTTCATTTCACAACAAATCTTTAAGTTCTATGCTAAATTTTGTTGTGTGTCGGCTAGGGACTTTTATAAGTTTCATCATTTCAGTCATAATGGCAACCCCAATAAGGTAGCTTTTACTTTTTATGTGAAAACTAATTGGAGGTTTTTAACAAGAGACCCATAAATGTTTTCTATTTCATGATTTTGAGGTCTGGTCTATACCCTTGATAACTATTTAAATTAAAGACATTTGTTCATTTGCATTAATTTCTATTTATATATTTCCAATGCTGTGGTTATGAATTGTGTCGATTCAATTCAAAAACATTCTATTAATCCCAAAGGGAAATTAAATGCCGGTGTAACTCAACAGGTTTCTTTAACAAGTCATTGTAGATGGCAATGGCTGCAGACAGGAAGTCTCTCCTGTAGCGGTCTGTCTTACAGCAGCTTTGGAGAAGCCTCTGACTGACAACTAGTCGTTTTATGGAAGTCTGATGCTCAGGGTTGTCAATAATGTTTTTCATTTTATGAAGAATCCTTCATAAGTCATTGAGGTTGTAGAAGAGTCCCCAGAACAGAGCCGGCCTTCTTTGTCAGCATCAGCTTCTTTAACAGCATCTTGTTGCAAACCCTGAAGGACCTGACACACTCAGGAAGTGTCAATAATTCTGATCAAAACTGTATAAGTGAGAAAATATTTTTTTTTGTGTGCAGAAAGCACAGATGCGCTCTGACTCGAACAGAAAAACGTCACCGCTTTGCTACTGGGAATCCACATGGGTTAGTTTTTATAGATAAGAGCATGTCCACACCGGCTTTGTCTGTAATAAAAATAGAGCGCGGAGAGCAAATTCATTGAGAGCCAGAGCTGAAGCCTGTTTTATCCCGGCCTTGAAAGAGGGGGGAGAGAGAGAGAGATAGATTTTATGATAAGTGGAGGCAGGGTCTCATCTTCACACTCCACACCAACCCATTACTCCTCACCCTCATTTTTAACACACTGACCGCAACTGGTTACCTTTTGTACTGTGTTACATCACTGTGTTACGTTATTTCTGGATATCATATCTGATTTCTAATCATTTTATTTATTTATTTTTGTTATTTCTCCCGCAAATTCTTTAGTAATCTGCAATTTCACATTCCAAAAATCTCCTTCGGTCTCTCAGTCTGTCTTCTCTCATCCCAGTCGCCAGCTCCCGGCTGTCTGACTGCACCCGAGTGTGTACGTATGGGAGGTGAAGCTATGGGTGGACGAATGGGACGGATGGGAAAGGAAGGTAGAGTGGCAAAAAGGCCTTGGGATGGGAAGTGGAAGGGAAAAATAGGGGGGAAAGGGTCCTCCACTGGTGAGTATGGGTTGCCACGGCAACGAGCAGAGCCAGCCAGTGGCTGCGGTTCTCATAACAGCTTGCCGTATATGGAAGTGTGATGAAGGAGGAAGTGGGATTCATCAATCTAATTCTCTTAGGAAGATGCAGCGCGGCGAAATAATTACTCTGCTGTTTGTCCGCTGTCCAAAAAAAAAAAAAAAAAAAAAGGGCTGCTGAATTACCACCGTGGGACGGAGCGCACACGCAGCAGCACACCAGCATGGACTCAGACTCGCTAACAAGCACAAGCCTGGTCACCTGAGTGCACACTTGCAGGCGGAAAAGTGCGCTCTCCATGCTCTTTGTGCGAGAAAGAGAGTTGAGAGCTCAGCTGAGCAAAACCACAGCAGGAGCGCACAATGCGGCTGAATAAAATATGGAGCAGACACTATCTGTCCTCAAACTCCACCCTCCTCATCTTTGTGAGCTGCTGTTTACCTCCTCTGCACACACAGATCTCACAGCCGTCTGCCTCTCTTTTGATAACCCTCATATGTTTGAGAAGTACAGAATAATCAAGCATCACAAAGGACCAGGCAGCTACAAGGTACAGCTATCCAGCGCACCTTGTTTGAACGTGCAAGGGGGCCTGAGAGTGGGGATCTTTTCGGTGCTGTACGGTATGGGAAGTCAGCCATGTTTGTATGCAACAAACAATGTTTCAGCGTTCGCAGGCTGGCCTGAATAACTGTCACTCTGCAGAAGCTGAAGGAACGCATCGTGACTGCAAACGCATTGGCCCACACACTGCATATGAAGACACACGACCCAGTCACACAGCAAACCGCACAGATTATCAAAAGAAAAGGAAAGTGTTAGAGGGACAGCAGCTCACTTATAACCAACAGATCTGCTTTTATTGCTTCTACAGACACGCATGGATGACGACATACAGGATTTCTGAAAGTATGCGCCAAGATGTTGGAAGCAAAAATTTCACATTTGCATTTATAGTACAATGGAATTGTCAATTAATTCACTAAAACTATCTGCTACTGTGTTTTCTGTTACTTTTTAGGAGCTTGGTCAACCAATAGGTCACAGTGGATAGGAAGGTGAATGAATCTGGTCAGCAGATCAAAAAGGATTTTAATTAGGGGTATTGGAGTAGAGAGGGGTGTAAGCCACAGTTTGAAGGCTGTATTTGTAAAAAAAAACAAAAAAACTTTAAAACCATGCATAATTTCAGTTCCAGTTTAGAGCGATGGACTACTTTTCTGTTGATCTGTCAAATGAAATCCTAGTTAAGTTCATACAACTTTAACGTGGTAGTCTGTTGATGTATTAGGACTTCCAAAAATCTTTAGAAATGGCCTGAAAAATCTTAGATTTCCACTCGTTTAATTATGGTTACCCCATTTTCTGCCATTTTTATGGAGATACCTGAAAGAAATTTGAACTAGATAGCCAAAGAGCAAAACTCCGAAAACCACAGTTTAAAAAGGATCCGCAGATCAACAGGTTTTAAAGCAGAAACTAAATGATTTTTAAGCTAGAAATCTTTTGTTTAAACCCTTTTTTTGGTGCAACAGGGGGAGAGCGGTCTATGAGAGATGAGGGTGGTGGTGAAAGCCCAAAGAGGGGAAATCCTTTCTTCCAAGGGTTTCTTTTGGGGGCAAAGGAGGGGAGGGGGGGCTGATGTTCCAATTATAGAAATCTCAGTCCTGGGTAAACATGGACCATTAAAGCCGAGCCAGAAACACACACTTCTTTAAAGCAGCGAAGAGCCGCCACTCAGCAGGAGACGTGCGTGCATGTGTGTTGGAAACGGCTTGTGTGTGCAGGCGGTGGCTCCAGCACCCCACGTTTCCTGTGTGCATGTGCACAATTACCCAGCAGAGAAATAAACAGGATGGAGGGAGAGGAGGAGGAGAAAGAAGCGCCGGAGGGAGATGCTAAATTGATCCCTGTCCTGCAGTTTTGCAGTTATCGTGGAGGGAGAGGGGGGGGGGGGGAGCACACACTAGAAAAAAAAAACATTGTGCTAGTGTTTGTGCTAGAGGTGCACATGTGTGCAGATAAGTGGTTTAAGTCCGACACAGCAGGGATTCTGCTGTTTCTCCAAACACGTATCAGCACAATGGAGCAGGGCTGGTGTGAGCCTAATGGTTTATAGACTCAAAACAACCATAAAACCAGGCCTGCGTCAGGCAGCATGTGTGGCATACGCCCGCAATCCCGCTTTCACTTAGCTGCAAAAAATATTATTTGAATAAAACAAATTTTAAGTTGGGAAGAGGGCTATTTGTTTGCAAAAAATGCAAACGCAGAAAACGTGCTTTAAAAGATCCATTGATCCTGTCATAGTCTGCGTACTTATGGCTATCTTAAGCACAAAATGTTGACATGTTGCAAAGGATGCAGTCTTATCTGAGTGGATTTCAGCACTTTAAATGTGTTTTGTTTTGTGTTAAGACATTTGGAGAGCAGCTTCTCCTTATTAGCATTCCCAGATATAAACAGATCCGTTTTTATTTTTAGTTTCTATTAAGAAGAAGTCGAAGTAAGACGGCTGAGCTTTGAAGAAGGCAGCATGTCCTCTGAGGTGAAACTATTTAAAGATATTAGGATTGCGTAGACGTAATTCACACTGAAGCAGGCCGACCGAGACGAAAATAAAGCTGCGGCTACAAGAATAAACACACCTATTCAGGCAGGGGGAGGCAGACAGACTGAGACAAAGGGATGTTTGAGATATTTATAACAGTCAGACTCACTCGAGAATCCACCTGTCTCCTGCACACACTCCTAATGGCGCATTCTCACACATAAAATGTACACACAAAATCTATCATGTGTCACTCCGGGGTCATGTGGCGCAAATGCGTGACACAGATAGGACCTTTGGGATAGAAGAGGATTTAGAGAACACACCTTCAGTGTAAGAGGCAAACGGCTCAGGCTCCAGAGAAAGGGTAGTGATGTCGGAGCACAGCACCTGGATGGGGCTCAACATCCTGGGGGAGGACTCCAGGGTGGAGAGGGGTGGACAGGATGGGCGGAGCTCTTCAGGCTATAGCCAGGAGCAGCCCTGTAAGAGGAGCAACGGTGGACGGCAGGGGAGGGAAGGGAGGGAGGCAGAGGGTGAGGAAAGGGGAGAAGGGCCGGGCAGGGTTAAGGGTAGGGACTGAGTTACTACATCACCACATTCGGGCATGAGTACTCGCAAAAAAAAAACAAAAAAAAAGAAGAAGAAGAAGAAAAAATCTACAGGGAGTGGATGTTCATGATGATATCATGCCTATGCAACATGAAATACTCACAGGCGGGATTCGGCAGGAAGGTTACAAAGAAATGGAGATGAACAGATATAGATAAGCTGCAGAAAGTCCTTCTTTGTCTTGTTTGGTGCTATTAATGAGATTTAGCAGGTGATAATTGTACTTAGGGAAGCATACCGAACCAATTTCCTCCGTGACTAACGAGCTGATTTTCTTTTTGATTTTCTTCAGTGACGTTTAATCAGATGTAACATTAAAAAAAAATTTTGTTTAAATATTTTCAGAGGCACCTTGGTCATTTTCCCCCCTCTATTTATGTTCACACATATAGAATGATCCATGGTGAAAATGTGTCCACACAGCTAATACCGGCCCCCCCTTTTTGTTGCCCTAATCTGCTGAAACGCAAGCTTTTTTCACAGAACAGTTCAGTCCCACAGCCGCAAACACAACCCTCTCTTTGAGCTGTATGGAGCAGCCATTTCCCTCAAAGCAGTAGTTTTCATGAACTGGTCTTGCTGCATCAAAGAAGGTGGGGAGTGGAACTCAGCTGGGTCGCTTTTAAATGTGTACCAGACACCATAGAATAAATACTGTCATTTATTTATCAAATAAAAAGCAGAATTGTGTATCTGTGGTACACTGCTAAAACGTGGTGAACGTGACAATAGTTTAAAGATTAGTCAGCTCTGGTATATTTGAGATTGGAGTGGTTTTAGGATGGCAGAAGTCCATTCTGGGCTTGGCCCTGCTCCAAGTAGCCCTTACCTGCACTCTGCAGGAGAGACTGATCTGGATTTATATTCTTAGCGAGGATGCCAAGAAACAGCATACTGTGGGCAGGATATTAATTTCTTATAACACATTAGGAAAACCTCATGTTAAAAACTATTTTTATTCCATCTGATCTAATTGACGGTCTGTCATCGCTACATCCCATCCTTGAGCCACCATGCAGGCTTATCGGTACAGCAAGGGAACATTTCTCTATCTTCCTTGGCATCTCAGAGGTGCAACAGCAACTGCTTGATTTTAAGCCTTGCTGGTGACCCAGTAAATCAAAACACAGAGATGGACAGGGGTGTTTGATTTTTTTTTTTTTTTTGTGAACAGGGCTCCACTAAAGCAAATTTCAGATCCTTTAATTCTTTGAACTTACTGTTCAAGACCAGAGTGCTTCCTCTATGCATTTAAAAAATATGGACAAATATTGAATAAATCCAGTTTCTTGTGCTCACTTTTGCGTCTTTGTGTCAAGTACAGAGTGGTAATCTATGATTATTGCTCCTAAAACTAGAATAGATATATTCAGCAATCATGTCAACAAGTATATTGGTGCTGTTCCATCTTTAGATTTTTTGTTATTATGGCTACTCTGCACTAGAAAGCAACCTTTTACAGAATTGTGTTGTTTAAGGCTAGCACAGTTAACAAGATGAATAATGTACCAAGTCATTTTTGGGCCTCCAATTCTGTAGGGGGAATATTTTAAAATTACTTTCCCTCTTGCTACAGAACCTAGTTAGAATTGATGGGTAAGGCAAACCCTCAGACACGGGATTCTCCCAAAGTACTGGTTCACACCCCCTCCTATCAACTAGCGGTCTTGAGAGAATCCATTAGCTCTTGAATTGTTTTTGCCTGGCATGTACAAGGGAACACCATTTTGCTAAAATAGACTGCAAACATCCTGGAATAAAATTCCCCTGCAGGGAAATACTGGGCTATACATCAATTTTTAGGTAAGTTTTTCAGCGACATCAATGACAGGCCTAGGCCCGGGCAATAAACCGAAAATTTACCAACACCAAAATTTACGAATACCGACATCATTTTGCCAATGTTGGTATTTTCGGTATTAAAAAAATGTAAGAAAAAGTTGTTTTTATAGGTAACGGTAGCCTATGCTACTGTCCCTTTCAGATGCTATTCTATGTGCACAGTGAGTCAAGTGACTCCATCCCATCCAGTCTGAAACAAGAAGCGACAGAGACGGTAAGGTCGAGAAGATTAATCTTGCCTGCAGGATGAACTCTTACTTTATTTGTGCATTAAGAAACACACAAGAATCAGATGTCTTGTACCGCTTCGGCTTCAACCATTTGTGTCCGAACCAAAAAGCGTTCGGGCCAATCAACATGCAGTATTGAGATTTATGGCGGGACATACCAGTGGGACGAAAGTAAGACGATTAACAAGGACCTTGTGTTTCCCAGCAGAACATTGCTCAAAGCACTGACTTTTTCCCTGTTAAAAGCAAATCTCTGACCAACATGTATATAGGCCAATTTAAAAAAGAAACTTTCAAAAGTAGAGAATCTGACTGCGAATGATACTGCCTCACACGGGGTGTAACTTATTTCCTGCCACAGGGTATTGCTATTTTAATGCAATACTATAATATATAATTTGTTTCTACAAATCTCTAATATTAAGGTGTGTGCTTCATGGATTATTACTTTACTGTTTCTATGTCTAGGTTTGGCTCTTATTTTGAAATAAAAAAGGAAGTATCTCTTCAGTTGTCCTGTTGTGTAGACGGGGTCAACTATTAAAGCACTCTGTTACACAAGTATGGCTGAAGCCACCAAAACATAGAAATTGAAATTTGTTATGGGACAGCATTTTGGCAACTTGGCAGAAAATATGGTGACAGACAAGATTTTACTGTAAGAACACTGCAACAAACTAACTGCTAGCTTGTGATGATGCTAAAATAGCTACCCGCTTCGGAGATTCCTGATCTGTACTAAACAATGTGGTCCACATTTCATCGTCTGTAGTTCAGAATCTAAAATACTTTTGATTGGTCACACCTGAAGTGGATAATCCACTTCAGATTCTTTAAAAAGCACATTTTTAGAGACCCCGTCCACACAGACAGGTTTGGCTGTATGTAAACATTTTGGTCAGACAAGTCAGTCTCATGTAGACGAAACGGCCATAAAACCAGCAACATTTGAAACCAGTGCCCAGAGTAGAGAAGAGAAGTTTGACTACAAAATTGACTACAAACGGGTGACCTCCCCACTCCGCTAACACGCACATGCTAACACAAAGAACAACAATAGCAAACTTCTGATTGCGGTTAAGACACTATTCAATGTATTGTGGACTTTAACATTTTCATCCTCTACTGCATTCGTGTGGACTGTCTTATCGTCGGTCCACACAAACACCTCTATCTCCCTTGTTTTCGCCCCGATCTTCTTCCGTCTCTAATTCTGTGGCAGCGTTACTGCGCCACTCACTGGCGTGGCAGAGGTATTACATCACTAATTAAGCCGTCTCCGACTTGGTGTGGTTTCATCTGTATACCTCAAACTTTTCTGTGCGGATACAGTATTCAGCCCCGTGTGGATGTAGCCTTAGATTTATGAAACCTTCATTCTATTTGGGAAAACGCTCAAAGAAGAAAGATCTTTAATGCTTTTTAGGCATCAGGACAGCCATTAAAAAACACAATATATGGACTGGTCAGACGTGGACTGAAATATGTCCTAATGTCTCGTTTTCGTTAATCCAGTAATGTGTACTGTCTCATTGGGAGCAACACCCCAACTTCTCACAATCTTTCTTCCTAATAAGCTTTTTCGGCAATCTAAGTAACCGCGATTGTTCTGGTATTTGACACAAAATCAGACAACTTTTGCTTTATATCTGCAGCAGTAATCCTTGACCGCCCATGACTTTGCTGCCACTAGACCAGTTTTTCTTCCTTCATTTATCTGTGGTAGGTTTGGCCTAAAACCTGAACATTTTCAACAAAGCTGCCCTTGCACAGTTCCTGTGGTTCTGCTGTCCTTGCATCTTAATTTTAAGTTTTTCCAAGCCTTAGAGGTAATATCCGTCCCTCACCTCGATACCACTGCTTGGAGATCAGCGGTCACATTAGTTAAGATAACTTATGTATAAATTTAAGAGTAAAAGCCCTTATGACATAAACTAACTTTCAGATGCTCAACCACTAACAGGAAAACCAGGAAATGTATCATCAAATGAAAAAAAATCATAACTAAAAGCCCTAAGTAATAACCTCCAGGTGTTCGCTTAAAAATACAACCCTAAAACCAAATTAGCATTTAGTATTTCATGAATGAAGAGATGGAAAGAGGAACTGGCTGGAGACCAGTATGTCGATCTGCATCTTAATCAGCTGTGATCCCTGCCCAGCTTCTCATAAATCCAAACATCCAGTGAATGCACCACACCACCTGGGCCTTATCAGGTAAGCATTATGCTGTTTGGTATGGATGCTGTCAATGAAGGAGGAAGACTCAAAGTCAGCTATATTCAGTATCAGTGAGGCGTTTAGAATAACAACAGAGCAGCCACATAGATGTAAGAAGCTTTTAGGAGGAAACTATTTACAATATTGTCAAGACATGTTGGGGGTTCAGTGAACTAACAGCAAGGATAAACGCATTAAAAAAAAAGTGTGTTTTATCCTTTAGAGCTTTCAAGCCATGTCTATTTGTGAAAGATTGAAGCTGGATATGGAAATGTTGGTATAATTTGTAAATTTCAGAATCGAAGAATATTCTCTCTTAGGAATACATATGTGCTATTTGCTAATGTAAGGCGCAAAAAGCCAATGATTAATTTAGTCCTGTATAATTTTTATGTTCCCGTATTAATTTTTAATATAACCTGAACAGACCAAGGTAAGGTGTTCACAATGGAAAAAAACACTAAAATATACAAATATGTCTGTTGACAATCCCTCTTTAAGTAAATTAATATGAATATGAATTTGTGATACTAATGCAACTGAAAAAATTTTACCAGATTGCGTCTGTTTGCATTCATTTCACTTTCATATTTTACTTTCAGCTATCACATGCATTTAGTAAGAAAAAGCAGATAAATCGTGATTTCGTGGCTATTTCCTCCTCTGTTTTTGGACACAATGCCTCTCCATCTGGAGGGGGAGGATGCAGCCGAGAGATTTATTTTGGAAGCAGGACAACATGTGAGGGGAGTAAAGTAAGAGATGGTTGGGAAGGGAGGAGTAGAGAGTAAAAGAAAGAGGGGGTGCTAAACATCCATCCCAGTAGGAGTAAAAAGGGGAAAAGGGAATCCCAACGTGCATGTACTGTACAGTATGTGCACACACATAAAACAGTCGCACACACACGCAAACGTCCATATACACAAACCCGAGCAAACAAAAGGGTGCGTATTATCCGCTCTAATAACACATGAACGGATAATACTAAGGAAGGAAGGACTTATATTTAACAGCTACCCTCAAGTATAAAATCCCATCTCTCTTTTTGAATTTACCACCATCTTTTTTTTCCACCCTCACTCACATCCAGAAGCACATTGTGTTTGAACAGCCCCTCAGAGCACTGATGGGTAATTATTTAGTAGACGCACCACTTCAGTGCCGGACAATGCTGCCGGTTGCATTGGAGGACCGATGGGGCAGGGGGGGGGGGGGGGGGGGGTTAGGAGGAGAACAGAGGTGAACATGGATGTAAGGTGAAGGGGAGATGAAGCAGCATGAGAGGGAGTGGAAACCTTATTTTTCTCTTTAATGGGGAATCATTTTTCTCACAGGAGGACTGTGAATCCGACTTATTTTTTAGCGTATCATTTGCGCTTCATTCTACATCATCCGCCGCAACAACCTTCGGCCGGCGTGTCCACCTTGTAGCGAGCTCATCAGCAATTCGACCTGAACAATGTCTGTGCCTGAGATGTGTGGAATAATTAATACTGCCATTATTGGTGGGTGGAGACGGCCCGTCAGTCATGCTGGTCAAGCATGAAAAGCGGCATGTTTATCACAGCTGACTGTTTCTATGGCGATCATAGACAGGCTGTGGGTAACAGGACACTTTAATTTTTTTGTTACTACACAAAACCGGCCTAAAAATGCCACAAACGTGCAGACGTGCCGCTCAAGGAAACAAGAAGCTCATTCACACGTGCGGAGCCAGATACCTCGTCACAACAGAGAAACACGCAGAAACCATTTACACAATCAGCAGACAGACCTACAGTAAACTACTTAAAACTCTTGAATTGTTTCACGTCTTCTGATGTTACGGTCACAAACTTTGATATATTTCATTTTGGATTTTATGCGATGAAGACCACCGCAAAGTAGTGACTAATTCTGGGCTCTCTTTTGAAATCTGAAAAGTGATGCGCATATGGGTTCAGCCACACAAGTCACTACTGCAAACTGACTCGTTCTTCTTTGATAAACAGCCCAAGCTCGTTGATCGACTGGACAAAAAGCGTCGGTGAACATAAATTTTCAAGCCTTGCCACAGATTTAATATGATCTAGGCCTGGACTTTGAAAGGGCCATTCTACACCGTTCTATTTTACCTCTGGCTGCATGTTTAGTCATAGAAAGTCACAGAAGATGAACCTACGCCTTATTTTCAAGTCTTTTGCCCCAGTCTCTGCTGAAAAAACACATCACAAAATAATTGAAATGTGTTGAGGGTCAGGTGCGGTGTTGTTTTTCTGCCACTCATAGTGTTTTGCCTGTAGACTATAAAGTTTTAAGCTTGTTCTGTAATGACCAGAACACCTTCTTCCATTGGTTTTGCTCTGCCTCCTACAACGACTCTTGCTTGTGGCAAACCTTAAACCGGGCTTTCACTTTCATTCCACACTGGTTTCCTCACTGCCTCTCTTCCCTGAAGACCAGATTTATCGACTGCTCAACTACCTGTTGTCCCATCAGCAGATTCTCCGGAGCTTGTGGATCTCTGCAGCGACCCCAGACGTGGGGCTCTTGGCAGTCTAGTTTCACTGCCATGTCTTGGTGGGTTTGGATGTGAGCCACGTTCTACATTTTCAGATGAGGTGCTGAACGGTGCGTCGTGTTAGATGCTTAAAGCTTGAGATATTGTTTTATTACCTTGTCATACTTTAAACTTTTCACCACAGCTTTATTTCCTGACCTGTCTGTTGTGATCCTTGGTCTTCATGATGCTGGTTCTTCACTAATGTTCCCTAACAAACCCCTGAGGCATTCAAAGCTGTATTTACATTGAGATTAAACTACACCTAGTGCACTCTATATACTAATTAGCTAACATCTGAAAGCAATCAGTGAAAATAGGTTTTATTTATGGGGAACTGGGTAAAAGGGGCTGAATGCACATGCACAGCACCCCTTTCACACTTCTATTTTTTATTTTTACGTTGATACATCACATAAAATCCCAATCAAATACACGTGTTTGTGGTCGCAATGTGACAAAATGTAAAACGTTTTAAAAAAAAAATACTTTTTGCACGCCATTGCATGTTTTAGCTGAAACACAGGTTGCCTAAATCCCTTTCTACACCAATAAGAGGATGATGATAAATAAGCTTCTAACACTGGCATGACCCCCTAATGATAATCTGGTCTGAGAAGTGTGGCGAACAATGAGCAGCGAGGAGACCAGCGTGGAAGGACGGACAGGGGATCCGGTGTGATGGTAAGAAAGAGGGTTGTAAGGAGATTCAGTGGGTGGTAAGTGCTGCTGAATTTTTTAATAGTCCCCCGACACAGGCTTGATATGGATTCAGTGTGACACATGCACCTATTTTAAATTCAAATGGGGCAGCAACAGACTGTAAGAGGTGACATGAAGCTTAATACATATTCAAGAATGCAGTTTTTGGTATGTTTTTTTTGGGGGTTTTTTTGGGGTGGGGGGGGGGATTAAGATTTCACCCTCTTTCTTCCTCTCTCCTTCGCGCTTGCTTGTCTCTTTCATTTGAGTCAAACACAAAAGACATTTAGATTTGGATCAGATCAATTCTATCCTGTGGTGTAACAAAGAAAAACTGTGTTGCATCACAGTGGGTCAGCAGTTGTGAAAGCACAAACAAAGCATACAGGGTTCCTCCACAATTCGCCGGTCAAACTCCCCTGTTTTCCCAAATTCAAGTCCTCAGCCCTATTCAGACAAATTTTAAAATAAGAATAGAAATGTTTACCATGGATTAATATAGATATTTCAGCAGCCACCGGGATTTAAAAATGGACGCAGCAAAAAACCAGTGGAAGGAAGGAAGGAAGGAAGGAAGGAAGGATCAATG
This sequence comes from Fundulus heteroclitus, assembly GCF_011125445.2. Taxonomy (NCBI): domain Eukaryota; kingdom Metazoa; phylum Chordata; class Actinopteri; order Cyprinodontiformes; family Fundulidae; genus Fundulus; species Fundulus heteroclitus. Next base: position 19,587,294 of record NC_046383.1, on the reverse strand, counting down.
GACGGAAATAACTTTTGGCCAATGACATAAGGAATAAAGTCTGAAAATAAAAGCTATTTTTGCACACATCCCAGAAGGCACTTAAATAAAATTTCCAGACTTTTCTAGATCTTACAGGAACCCTGAACCCAAAAAAAAACAGAACAGAGACTGAGTGAAGGAAGAGAGGAAAACACGGTTTCTGACTGCAGCTCTGTAGGAACACATCAACACAGAGCTTAAAGAAGATTAGGAGTCTACCCTGAGCTTGTTGTGTCCCACGGTGAGACAGTGTAAACACACACCCAACCTCTCCTGTCTGGCGCTTACCTTCGGTCACATAGTTGTGGTCGGGGAGGAAGCCGTGGTGGTTGAGCGTCGGGGTGGCGTCAGTGTCTTCGCCCATCGGCGGGGATGGGGGGAGCGCCCGGCTCGTTTGGGCAGCGTGGTGGTGGTGGTGGCAGATTGGTGGCGGTGGAGGGGATGGTGGGGATGCCGGCCAGCACAGCGTCCATGCTGCTGCCCGCCGACGCCTCCTCAGCACAGGGGCGCGCAGCGGACCATCCTAAGCTGAAGGGATGATGGGTAGCTGGCGGGTCCCTTGACAGATTGGAGGGGGTCTTTGAAAAAAAAGTCCTCGCAACTGCGTCCGACAGCCAGATGTCGACCTGAGGATGGAGGATCATTTGAAAACATCAGCATCCCTCACGCAGTGAGGAAAATCTCAGCACATGTCCACCCTGCAGTGGCTGGCTCCAGGTGTGGCTGTTCCACATAAATAAACTCTCTCAGATGTCACGGTCCTGGCTGAAATGGGTAAAGTCAGGGCTTGCTGCTAGATTCTCCAGAAAAGAAGAAAAAAACACATGAGAGGATGGAGAAGAGGAGAGAGGGGGGATGGGAGGGAGGGAGGGAGGGAGGGATGAGCAGAGCAGAGCTCTTGGTGGAAGTATCTGCAGTGCTGCTGCTTCTGCAGTGAACCCACTCACATGGAGACGCACACATCCGATGAGATAAAGACACGCTTACCTACACGCTCAGCAGACTCTCAGATTCTCCTCCTCAGTCGGTCGTCCATCCAGGACCTCCGCAGCAGGTGCGTGTCTCCGCCTATCCAAAAAAATAAAAAGGGGAAAATCCTCGCTGGCTCTGCTGCAGTCTGAGCTCTGGCGTATATCTGTGAGAGGAAGAGTGAGCGGCGAGGAGAGAGGGGGAGGCGGAGAGGAGGCGGAGAGGATGCGTCCTGCTGCGCTGGTACGTTTGGATGATGCGTCGCTGGAAGCTCCACCTTCCATCAGGAGGAGCCAATCATCACAGAAACGAGGCTCTGCCCAGCCGCTGACTGTAGCTGATTAACTGTGATGAAGAGGCAGAGAGGATGGAGAAGTAGCAGACCAGGAGTGACAGGGGATCTTATAGGGTTGTGATCAATGAGTGAAAAGGCAGGAAGAGGGAGCCAGGCTGTTTCACCGGGTACTGAAAACAAACAGGAACGCAGACATTTCAGTGACGTATCACATAAATTACCAAATGACTTAGATGTTGCACATCTTCTCCACCAAAGCCAACAAGGACAACCGCAGATCATGAGACAACCACCACAACAGTCTAGATATGTTCAGTGTTTCTAAACAGCTTCTGAGAGTTAGAACCACTAGGCTGTCAGAAACAGATCGATAACTAGGACATGGCCCTAAAGCCCAGTGAATAACAAAACAAGTTGTGGTTTTATGGCGTGTGGCACGCAACAGAGTGGTCTTATTACTGCAAGGAAAATAATTAACCTACAGAACCATTGAGCGTGAAGAAACATGTTTCCTCCATAAAACCATGACTTCGGTGTTTGTTCAGATCAAATAAACAAGATATGAGGAGGGAACACGCTCTGGGTTCATCCACCCACAGGCGGACCGAGCTTTTATAGGGGCCCTTAACGGACTTTGATGAGCTGCGCCCATCACCCACCAGAACCACAGCACCAGTGACAAAGCAGTGAAAATGAACATTGAACACGTCAATGCCTTTCCCAGTAAATATATTCATAGTGGGACTACTGTCGAGAAATTCACTCCGTAGGTCTGTAACAACCCAAGTCACCCAACGTTAAGCATCCAGAAGACAATACTTCTTCTCATGTCTGCAAATTAAAGGCATACTATGCAACATTTTTCAGTTAATTAATGTGTTCCATACCATTTTGGATGATTAAATGAGTCATTTCAGGTCGAACAAAGGTTTTCTCGGCCGCCCTGGTGGTCTGTGGGGGAAATACAAGAGCCCTCAGCCCGCACACACAGGCTCAGAAGTGTCGTGCAAGACCGCGAGAGTCGGTCTTGCTTTACGGCGAGAACTCCATGTGTTTTTTCCCTGCCATTCACTATATGCACGTGCGAAAGCAACAACAAAGAACCGCGTGTTAACGTCAAATAAACATGCAAGCATATAGAGTTTTTTATTATTTTATTTATTTATTTATTTTTGAATGTTGGCGAGGCGGTACCGCGGCGGCCGCCTCACCAAGATAGCGCTGCGGGAAACCCTGATGTTCATACTTTCACTGTGTTAGTCATTGTTTGTACTGCCGTTTTTTCCACTTTTCGTTGCGTTCGCCTGTCTGCTAAGCTCAAAACAACCGCGCCTGGCTTGACGGAGAAACCAGAACAGCTGAGCATCTTTATGACAGTGCACTTTTACTTTCGCCCTCTGGGGGGAGCCTCGCTGGAAAATCAACCCCAGTTGCATGGTATACCTTTAATGGAGCAACAAGTAATAATGACACCTAGTGTCTCTAATCGGTACAACAGCCCGACAGTGACAGCAATGTAGTACGCCGTTTCTAAATGTTTCTGTTGCTGGTGTTAATTTTGACTTCCTCAGTGTATGATGATGTATTTTGTTCTATTTCTGGTCCGCTTCTCTTACTGGCTTCCACGTTAGCAGGCTTCTGCTATTTTACCAGTAAATTTCCTACTTATAACTCCTTTAAGATCAGCTGGTCTGGTCCTAATTGATGACCTGTGAAAAGGTTTCATCACACAACAACCATCACCGGATGGATAAAATAAAAATAAAAAACAGAGGAAACAGAAACAAGAATAAACTGACTAAATCTATTATGAACAGAATGCTAAATAGAGACAGGAAAGAAGAGGGAAAGATCTAAATCTATAGACCAACGAACGATACTAAAAAAGGTGAAAAACAGAAAGATGCACGATGCCCAGAAAACTAAACTAACAATAAGCTACACACCTGGGTGTCGTGCCATGTGATCAAAATTTTATTTTGAAATGTATGTCTGTGATAAATCCAATCATTCACTATAGGAGGAAAGCACTGTCATCAATACCGAGACACATATATCCTCCATATAACCCATTTCCCCTTCATGAGATCATTAATAATCACTTAGTGAAAGACACACACACACACATACACACATACAGAGGCTGGAGCTGGTGCGGCAGCAAAGTGTGGGCTGCCAGTGACAGTTGGTGCCATCATCGCTGCTGGCTGTCTGCCGCCAGGCTTTAACCCTCCTTCCCATGGAGCAAGAAGTGCTGTTTGTCAGACTTACTCTAAGACTGTCAGCCTTAATCTCCCCCAGTGACTGCTCACCAGTAACGAGCAGCGCTCCTCATGCTACAGCCCAACATCGAACGTTACAGCTCCTGGAAGGTCCTCACCGTAAATCGCAGCCCACTTATTGCCATGTAGAGACATTTCAATATATAAGTTTATAGAAAAGTACATATAAAGCTACATACTTTTTTTTTTTAAGACTCTTAATTGTTATTTACTTGTATATTTGAAATACTGCAATGTTTTTTCTCATAAAAGTCCATGCTGACCCTGTGGTGTATGACAATGAGTAGACATTAAGATTCATATTGCTTCAAAGAGGCTAAGGCAACGTGTTCCTAAAACATTAAAATGATTTTGTTTATGTCTGAGATATTTTGAAAAGCATAATTAAGTAGAGTATCACAAATTAGCATTACAGCTCAAAAGTTTAACAACAAACAAGGCATCTTGGACAACAACCTTAATAAATCAACATAGTCTGTAAATTCAACTGTACTGCTTGTCTCATAAAATACAGTTATAATTGTATTAGATGTAGTTTTTTTTACTTTAGCTTGATGTAATTTTGTTGTCATTTTTTTCTTTATTCACAATAAACTATCTTTGTGAAAACCTTTTTCTGAAAGGTAGACCAGGTCTCCCTCTGATGATATCAAAGGTGTAGGTCAATCCAATTATTACATCCATTTGACAGTTTTTCTCTGTGTTTTCTCTCTTTGTCTGATTTGTTTTAAATCTAATTCTGCCCTAATTGGTGTTTACTGCAGCAAAACACCTAAAGGGTACATAAGAGCGCTGCATGAATTTCCAGATAAACACACGGAAAGCAGTGAAGAGAGCTGGGGCCATCTATAATGGTCAGATTTCATCGTCGATAATCTGTAGTGATCATTCTCAAACAAAAAGCCAAAACTGCAACTAAAAGAAGATTTTCAAGTTCTAATGATATAACCATCCAGGACAATCTGGGGTTTTAACTCCAACAAGCCTTCCCGTGTATGACAGCCTTTGCCCTGATGATCAACCAATTCATTACCCCGTATGTTCCTAACAGAGCACTTTGCTCTCAGACTGCAGGTCTGCTGGTGGTTCCTAGACTCTCTAAAGTAGAATGGGAGGCAGATCCTTTAGCTATCAGGCTCCAACTCCCAGTTTTGGTCCGTGAGGCAGACACCCTGTCTACTTTTAAGACTAGGTTTAAAACTTTCCATTTTGGCTTAGGTTATCCTGAGCTATCTCTGTAGTTATGCTGCTATAGGCTTAGGCTACTGAAGGACATCAGGGCCTATTTCTCTCCCTCTGCTGAGTTCTCCTACTGTTCTCCAATTTGCATTATTTGTTGCTATTTCAACTTTTAACTTTATGTTCTCACCGTCTTTTTTCTCTTCATAGTAGGTACACCTGGTCTGGCATTCTGTTAGCTGTGACACCACATCACAGGGGGGGGGGGGCAGATCATCTGCCATTACCATCTAACATAGAAAGGATTCCTGGGTCGATGTGTGCTTCTGTGCTTTTTCTGTGTCTCTGGTCTGTCTTCTCTAATCCCCAGTCGGTCGAGGCAGATGACCGTTCACACTGAGCCTGGTTCTGTGGAGGGTTTCCTCCCTGTTAAAGGGGAGTTTTCCTCTCCACTGTCGCTTTATGCTTGCTCGGTATGAGGGATTGCTGGAAAGCCATCGACAATGCAGACTACTGTCCACTGTGGCTCTACACTCTTTCAGGAGGAGTGAATGCTGCTCGTCAAGACTCAATGCAATATACTGGGTTTCCTTAGATAGGAAACTTTATGACCAATCTGTCTGTATGATTTGATTTTAAAGTGCCTTGAGATGACGTGTTGTAAATGTATAGTTTCCTTGAAACTAAAAAGACTTTAAAAAAACTAGGCAGAATTTATGTAAACCAAGATTATCTAGCAAATAATCTGTAAAGCTGCAGAACATGAACAAACCTGGGATGACAAATATTTAGGGACTCCAGAGTAAAGAGGAGGCAATAGACTAAAGTCTCTGAGGCAAAGAATGTTGTCACCCGTTTTGTCAAAAAAAAAAAGAAGCAGATTTTTAAGTTATTGAAAGAAATTAGTCTTCATGGTGAAATGGGGCCAGAGTGCTTTCACTCTGAATATGCAACCAGAGACGATGACACAATAAATAATAGCAAAGCAAGGTTGTCCTCTGGGCAGAGCTTCAATTTTAAAGTTAGGTTACCATGTTTATTTATCGGTTTTAACATACAGTTCCTATTCCCAATAAAATAAGAGCCCCTTTGATATAATCTGTATCATCGGCCGTTCCTGTGGCAGCGTCGCTTTACGGTAAGTCCTTGTCAGCTCGCCCTTGTTAACCTGTCATGACCCTGACGGGGCCTTCCTGTGTGGTTACAGTCTGTCACCTGCTGAGACCGAGCCGTTCTGGTGTGAAGACTCGGCCACAGACCATCCCGTTACCATGGTGACTGCAAGCGTGACCCCCCCCATCACCGACTTGGACCCTTTGCGCTGCATCTGACTTGCCTTTGTGCCCTCGCATCATCCTCCTCCTTCAGTGCAGATGGAGGAAGGCTGTGGTGAGATTTAACGGGAACGTTCCACACAAATCTGCGGCGGAAGAGACGGACGGGATTATTCGTGTCACGCACTGATCAGTCATAGAAAAAGGCACAGCGCGGACCTGTTGTTGGAAACCTGGACTGACTGGATTTGCATCTTGAATCAGAGCAAGAAAGCTCATGAGAAAAATAAAATGGTGTGCAGAACCAGCTGAAGCACAAATGAGCTTCAGCTCATATGATATTCAAAAAGTAGTTTTGAATATCATATTTTTTTCTTAATTTACCAATCATTATGTTTCATTAAAAAAAAAGCAGCTAAAAGCCTTTTGATTAAAAAAAAGGCTGGATTACAACTGACTGTGACTTTTAAAACCACTATCCTGGATGTCAAAATGATTTCAGCAGAGCTTTAAAAAGCAGCAACCTCCTATAAATCAAATGTTAGGGTTAAGTTTCACTCTGGAGATGTTTAGTGAAAATATGGCAGTTCAAATATCTTTTTTTCTTTTTTTTTTAGGTTAAAAGATTTCTTTTTAGGTTAAAAGATGCTAAAAGATCATTCTCAATAGTTAATTAACAAAGGTCAAATGAGTATTAAAGAAGCGATCCATGTTATATTTAAGGGTAAAAATGTTTTTACTCCATTTTATTTCATGAGGTTCACTATTGTAGGGAGTTTTAAATTTCAATGTGTTCATGTAAAGAGTTATTCTTTTCTTTCACATTGATATTGTGCTGTGATCTAGGAATTGACTAAAGCTTGCTCCATAACCTCTGGATATAAACATGTTTAGTTAGTTAGTTTGAATGCTAGCCTTTACATAAACTGGAATGGATTAGTTTAAAATAAACCAACAACAACACTGAATATATACTATAATTAGTTTCCTGATCGTTTTCGATAATTCCTCACTAGAAACAAAAAATGTATACAACTACATTAAGAAGGGACAAATTAACCGTAACACTTTTCCACAGTTTAATGTCTTTATGGACGACCAGATGGTGAAGTAGCCTGTGATTTCAGGCACATAGCCTGAACTGAAACTGCTTTCTGTGTGCCAAATTCATAATGCTTGATTTCCAAATCTGTTTTTACATATTTTTCATAGACATGCGATGAATTGTGAGCGGCATCCCCAATGTCCCTCTGCATTGCCATATGCAGTATGGGGCAGTATTAATATCCTTTGGATTCAGACATTTTTCTTTATCAGCTTCTCTTCCTACATCTTCACCTTGTGGAACAGAGAGATTAGCAGGCGGTCCCTGAGCCAGATAAATTGACTTAACGCTCCATAAAGGGCAAAATGGCAGATCCCATCATGATTCAGGCCTACACCTCGTCAACATGATAATGATCACCATCATTTATCACAGGCAATAAGGTGCGTCCAATCAGAGGCGGCATCGCTGGAGTCTGCCTCTGTTGACCCGCTGCCTCACCCCCCCCACTTCACCGTGCAGACGCGCGGTTTCTTAGCAACCCGCAAGCAGCCTACGGAGAACACCGACTCAAACAGGCCGTATCTCATGCACACACACTCACACACATTCAAAGAACCTGAGGGAGGAGGATAGCATGTTTCCACTCTGCCCCGCACCTCAGCCAACAAATAATACAACCAGGAGACACCAAGGAAAACCTGGCTGCCTTCACAAAGACAGACACGCTGTACATCAGCTGTACATCTACCATCTGCATAAATGATAATTGTCCACCGTTTGGGACTGATCAACAATTTTTATAAAAAGCCAAACGACAATAAAGTCTGCGCTTTCCAAAAAGGCTGGCGGCATTACGAGATGAAAGTTAAAAGCCCTGCAGCAGCCGTGCTGCTTTACACTATTAGCACATTAAGGGAGAGCTTAAATACAGTCAGCAGACGATGGATCAACCAGTGCCCTGAGCGGGAGACAGGGCCATAATTCCCCTAAGGGTTGGGGGGGGGGGGGGGGGGGGGGGGGCTCAGTACTTTAATAGCAACTTGCATGAAACCACAGCCCCTGGAGAGAGATGGGACTGGGTGGATAATGAACAACCTTTGGGCAGCTCCAAATCCCATACAGCCTCTACAGACGTACAGGTTGACATGCAGGGAAAAAAAAGGCATCTATCTGCAACTACTAGGTGCATAAAATGCATTAAAGTGTCTCTGATGAAAAGCAATAAAAACAATCTGGAGAGAAAGATCTACGTTACATGTACATGACATGTTTAGAGAGGGTTTACTGGGGAATTGTTTTAGTATGGGCAATTTATTATAGGGTGATGGGCCGAGCACGTTGGCTGAAAGCAGGGAAAAGGAAAGAGGCTGAATGTCTTATTCTCTTCTGGAAAGTTACAGTAAAACTTCAGTGTGCAGAGCAAGACAAACGTTTACAATGTCAAGAACATCACTTAGAGATTGCAGCACCTTGCAAAAGTATTCATTCCCTTAACACAACCACAATCTTCACTGTACTTTTAAGGGGCAAACACAAAGCAGCGCATACTTGTGATGTGGGAACACATGGTTTGCATAATTGTTTTACAAATACAAAGCTGTGCTTTAGTGTTCAGACCCCTTTGCTCTGATACCCCTGAATAAAATCCAGTGCAACAAGCTACATAGTTCAAAAACTGTTCTGCTCTCTCTAATTTAATCTCATCTTCTTCTGTGAAGGTCTCACATTAAAGTTTATGGTTTTAATGTGATCAGATGGTCAAAAGTTCAAAAGCTATACTTTTCCAAGGCATTGCAGATCCATCCCATCGCCGGTAGAATATCCCAGGGAGCCTGTACACTTTTTCTTTTTAATCTGATTTTACCCAGCTAAACAAGGTGAAAAAAAAAAAAGTGCCTCACGTTTTGCCTTTTCCCAAAGCTTGCGAGGCAAAGCGATCATATAGCTGGTCCAACGTTTTCCTCCTTAGGTAAAGCTGCTTTGAGCAGATTAAAGATTACACACAACTAAATACATAAACAAAATAAATACTGCATGAAACACTTACACACACACACACACACACACACACACAAACCATTGTGAGACTCCAATCCGTGCGGATTAATGACTATCTGACCTTATGCTTTCAATAGCACACAAACACAGGACTGAAAGTGTGTGCACTTTAAAGGTCTGCAACAACCTCCAGCTTCACCCAGAGATGATCCAACCCACCCACATCAACTGCAGACATTCAACCTTTATCTGAGTCAGGTTTATAAACGCTAGAGCCCTTTAAACGACGGACGCTGACATTAATGTCCGCTTCCCTTTGTCATGTTGCACAGCCTCTTCTGGCTTTGCATTCCTAATAAATGTCCAGTCTTTATGGCTGAGGCAGGGAGGGAGCTGCACACAGACACAGGTGACCTTTAAGGGGGGAGGGGAGGTCAGTGCATGTTGTCTCTCTGCGAGCAGTCCATGCACTCAGCAGCTTTGGTGCTGGTTCACGCACAGAGCCTGAGCCAGACCTCCCTCTGCAGTGTGCAAAAGACGAGAGAGAGAGGCGGGGACAACTATCCCATCAACCTCCGCACAGCTCGCACGCTGAAGGCATGTTTAGGTTTATAATGAGGGAGGAAGAAAGCATAGACTGAGATTTAGTTATGCGTTACAGAAACTGAGGTTTTCTTCATTCTAGAGTAAAAATGCAGTAAATTACATGAGTGGCAACAACCAAAAGAGCTTAGAGTAAATTAAAGGTAGATTCAGATATATCTTGAACAATTAAACCCCTCTTTTAGTTTTTTTTCCCCACAACTACAAATAAATTATTCATTGGAACCCCAAAAGAGGAGACATGCTTAAAGAAACAAACATTTATTGGACATATCTTGTGTGAAGGATTTAAAATAAACTTTTTTTTTTTTTTTTTTTACGACAGGCATCAAGGATGAATACAAAAAAAAGTGGAAGTTACAAATTTTACATACTTACGGTAGTTCTTTTTTTTTGCCATTTAGTTTATATATAACTAAGGTCTTAGTGCAAGTAGATACAACGAACTCACATTTCGACAGATTCCAATAAAGTCTTACAGGAGAGAGACCATGATGACACAAATCAGCAGAAAATGGTGTGACAGATGTAGGGCACAACGAGGTAAAACATGCTGAGAACAACATTTGCATCGAAAATCTGTCTGCAGATATTTTTGTCAACCTCTCCTGTATTTGCACTGCCCTCTGGTGTCCGGCAAGAGACAGTGCAAAACCCCTAGATTTTTTATTTCCTGGCAATAAAAACCCAGAATGCTAAATTAATGAAAACGTACCTCTTTATCACTATATCTACCATAACGCATTTCACAGCAGTCAGAAATATAAATAAACTTGACAAGATGTACAGTTAGCTTAGAGGAGACAGTGCAAACTGTGCAAAAATTGTAATCTAAACTTGGACATTTCATTCAAGCAGCTAAAAAACCGTCTGCTACGGTAAAAAGAAAAAAAAAAACTCTAAAAATTAAACCTCACTGTACATAGAAGCAAACTGCAGAAAATTTGATTTTAATGGAGAAAAAGCAAATGTCAGACAGTATTAACTAATACACAGAAAAAGAAAATAAAAAAACCCAGACTGCAGTCAAACCAAGGTCGGCATTGACAAAGCGTAATAATTTATGGAGCCACCGGTTGCTTAAGATGCTTAGTGAACCATAACAGGAGCCAATATAGACAGAACAGTGTGTCTGAGAACAGCAGAAAAAACAAAAAGCACAACTAAAATCTAGACGCTATGAACTCAGTAGGAATATCGTTTTCCATTCTTTGAAGTCTAATAGTTTAAAGAAATGAGTTCACAGGAGTACCAATTGTATTTGAGTCATACTCTTCCAAGTCATTCCTTACATTTCCACTACTTGACTTTAAAAAAAAAAAAAAAAAAAAAAAAAAAAAGTTATTGTTTCAACAATAAAAACTAAACTGCTGAACCTTTGCTGTGCATATCTCTCCATGGAGGAGAGATGAGTACAGGTCCATATGAATAAATTAGAATATCTACGCTAGTTTTAATTTAGTAATTAAATAAATATAAAAAAACAGATCTCAGTCAGGCCAGTGTGGGTAGGTGCCAGTAACCTGACCCTAGCCAGATGAATTTCGCTCCGCCTAGCTCCACTCATCCATCTGAGAATGATCCATAGGAATAGCATTTCAGAAGGCTGGGCCTTATCAAAAATCCTTGCATATGATTGGATAAGCCACTTGTCTGTCATCTTTATCGACGTGCTATTTCAACCACTCACACCGAAGCTAACCCGTGACGCTGTGAGACGCAGGAAAAACAAAGCTTTTTTTTTTTATATGTTTGCGGCTCTAGTGGCATTTTATTGACAGTGAGCTGACAGGAAGAGGGGGGAAGACAGACGGCAAAGAGCCGCGGGTCAGAGTCGATCCCGGGCCGACCGCATCGAGGACTAAAGGCCTCCTAACATGGTTCGCGCTAACTGCTCCGCCACGGGCGCGTCCCGGAAAACAAAACTTGCCAAATCCGGTTGGGAGAAGGGCGAAAACATCGTTTTCACCAACAAAAGCCTTCAGAGGCGTTCTCTGATGTTCTTTTAATGAAACAATATTAGGTAGATTGGACAACACGGAAGAAATAGCAGCATCAATGTTAACGCTTGCTTCCTCAACGAGCCGCCATTGTTTGAATCAGTCTCACGGACGCGTCTCCACTACGTCACATCCATGAAACTCCAGCCCTGCGTCCTGATTGGCTGGACAATAAAATTGGTTGAAGAAATCACTCTCTATGGGAGAGGTCCCAGATGGATGTGAGTAAAGCTAAGTGGAACGAAAGTCATCTGGCTAGGGTCAGGTTAAGGTGCCATGTCCTACTAGGAAAAAAAAAAGAAAAAAAATATTTATTTATTTACCTCAACAGCTAATTATGTTCACAGATTACTATGACCAGTCATTCACATTACACAGAACAAAACTATTTGACCTAAATTCGTTGACAGACTCAAAATTAGACAAAAAAATTAAGGATAAATATTCCAAAGCACAAACAAGACCAAAAAGCTTCAATAGTTTGAAATTGCTACAAAGGTGCTGTGTGATAACTTAAAAGTCGAAGAGTTTTTCCCCCTCGGGCCGTTTCTAGATAAGATTCTGGTTTATGTCCGGGTCCGGCTGGCCGTCGGCGTAGTACGGATCCCCTTGATGGACTCGGTAATTGTGCACCCTCAGGTTCCCCCGGTGGGCGAACCTCTTTCCACACTCCACGCAAGCGAAGGGCCTCTTCCCCATGTGAACGTCCCGCTGGTGGGCTCTCAGGTTGCCGCTGCGGGCGAAGCGTTTCCCGCACTGGGCGCAGCCGAAGGGCCGCTCCCCCGTGTGCGTGCGCGTGTGCACGGTCAGCTCCGACGGCGTGAGGAACCTCTTGTCGCAGAACTTGCAGGGATGCAGCCTGACTCCGGTGTGCCGCAGAAGGTGCCGGCGCTGATGGGAAGGGTAGGTGAAACACTTTGCGCAGTACGGGCAGGAGTAAGGCCGTCCGCTGCCTCCGCTGGGAGTTGCCGGATGGCCGGGAGCGTTCGTGGGTCGGGCGGCGAGCAGCTGGGAGTTTGACTGCGGCCGCAGAGGGTCTCTGGGGGCGAAGTTAGAGAGCCGCCGCGCGTGACCGATGTGGCCTCTTGCGCCTCTGTCCTCTCTCGTCCGCCATTCTGCCTCACCGGAGGCGGCCGGAGGAAAATCCGCCCGGGCGTCGTTCTCTCCTGGACCCTCTTCCGAGTTCTGGCTCTCGGACTCCGGGTCCAGAAAAGCAAACGAGGCGCCGTCGCCTTCGTTGCTGGTTTCGTCTGATCCGAAGCCGCGGCGGAAGCTTGGCGGCTCGTTGCCGACGCTGCCGCTGGCTGTGGCGGAGCAGTCCGTCCCACCCGGCTGCAGGTTCTCCGGACCTGAAACGCCACCTCGAGGCAACCACTCTCCTGCCTGGAGTAGGCTGGAGTCGGGCTTGGGAGAGCAACGGCCGGGGTCGGAGATGCAAACATTTTCATCTGCTGCTTGGATTGTTACAGACCCCGATCTAACACGCTGTTAATAAAAGGAAGAAAGAAAATAATCAGACAACATAAATCTTTAACTGGAACATATGAGTAAATTCATAGCAACTAAAGGCTGGTTCACACGGCAGGATTTTAAAATAGTCGGACGATTTTTCAAAGCCTGAGAGACATCACATGTAACGCTAAAAACTTCTGGAAAAAACAGGTTTGCTCGTACAGAGTGTGATGTCGGGTCAGACGGCGAGCTCAACACACCAACAGCTTTCACTGAAGAACATTCAGATATGAAAATCTTGTGAATCCTCTCAAGATCAAACATGAGCTCAGAGTAAATAAACATGGACGACCAACAAGAATAACGGCGATAGTCTGGACTAATTTTAACAGAAAAGACACAAAAAGAAAAGGCGTTGGTTAAACGGTCTCTACGCTTGCTACACTGTGAAATGGAGGTGAGTGTTTGTTTGTTTTCCTCTTGGGGAATCCCTCACCTCGCTTTCTGATTGGCTACACGTCATATTCAACAGGCTGTGTGATGTTTGTCTTCGGGGGACACCACACACGCTAGGATATGAGGGCAAGACAATCCAACATGTTGAATATTCCCGATTTGAGGTCGGAGCGGTCCCCACGTTCCACCAAGCGGACCAGATCGCTTTTAACACGCCACACATGGCAGGATTATCTCTTAAGAATATTTTAAGAGATGCACCAATAATCTGCGCCTCTCGGAAAGGGGAGATGGGGGCGAAACATCCTGCAGAGTGAACCAGCCTTAAGAATTATTTACTTAAATTACCACACATACCATGTAGTGGTTGTTATATCAAGGGAGAAGTAGCAAGAAATCTCACCTCGTGTTTTATGGAGGCTCCTTCCTGCCCTGTGACCTCTTCTTTCAGGATGCAGAGTACTTCCTCTGGCTCTGAGTGGGACCGATCCTTCCCCACAGTCAGTACTAGACAATGAGAAAACAATCTCTGGTTTAACTTTTAAACCAGCTTTACTGCATTTAAAAAAAAATTAATAACATGTAACAGAAAACCAACAATAGGTATTTGTTTATATGATAAAAGGCTTCAGTAAAAAATTTGAATCAAAACATTAGATTAGTTAGTAGTACCTTTTTTATGCTTACTGAGCAGAATATCGTAAATGTTGTCATTTATCTCTTTACACCGGCCCAGGGGGTCTAACCCCAGTCAATGTCGTGCATAAACCCTGAATCGTCTTACAAACAATCAGAGAGATATGCCTACGTAACCTATTTCTGACAAATTACAATAAAAAAAAGGCTCCCTCCTAACCCTGATTCACACGATCATAAGTCTGCGTAATGCTGGAGAGAAGGAGGACAGAGTGCCAGGCTCAGGCGCTTTGTCTGTGACATCCAGAGGAGCAGTTGAAGCGGCATTTGCTTCATTTCTACTCTTCTCAGCAAATGTTTCAACCAGATTTAACAGCGTAAAAGTCTCATGTTTAGTTAGCTTCACCGTAGTCACAGTAAGCTTATGGGGGGAAAAAAAAGTGTCAGCCGGCAGATAACGAAAAGTAAACCCACCAATTAAATGTTACCAAGGTCGTATGTAGGTTTTGCCACAAAAGACTATTTCTGATATTAGTTTCTAATCAGTTTTAGTCACAATAAGGGGGGGGGGGGGGTAAAAGAAAAGTCAAATAATCATGCAAAAACTTTTGCTTTGTTCAATCTAAGAAAATCAGGTAGGCATGGCATGATCTGTAACAGACATACAGCACACCAGTGTAGATTATTTACGTTTGTCGTGGTCAGTATTTATACATCAGTGGCTTTTACTAACGACCATCATTCTTAATAAATGACCTGGATAACAACAGCAGGTGACGGTACATTTTCAGCACCGCAGGTGTGTGAACAGCGACACGTCTCTTATTTCTCTAATAAAACACTTTACGCTGATAAACACAGAAACACTTTTCCACTCCTTTCTGTGAGCGTGTGTGTGTGTGTGTGTGTGGGGGGGGGGGGGGGGGGGGGGCACGTTCATATTCCTGAGCTCTGCAGCTTCTTACGTGATTTCCATTTAACAATATATAAATTTATTATTTTCATAAGTTACTTCTCCACTTCTATTGATTATTAAAAGGCAACACGTGAGCATTGCTGAGTGACAACAGAGAGCACGTGCGTCTTTACAGTAAAGGGGCCAGAAAAGAGAGAAAGTTGATGAAGCATCCTCACGTTGGTTGGTTGGGTTCAATTGTATGGTTGACAAATAGAGATTAATAAAGTTGGCCACTATACAAAAGCCAAAATAATAGCATTGTGCCTGATGTGATTATTTTATTTCCTTCTTTACTTAGGATGGAATATAATGTAATACCTGGTCCTGTCGGGGTGTGCTGCTTCAGGCTGCCTTCTCTGTCTCCTGATGCCAACTTGCCGTCCTCGGCGCCTCCAGCCTTCGCTCTGTGCCTCCTCTCCGCCTTGTCCAGCCTGCAGCGGAGCATGGAGATCTCCTCGGCTCTCTGCGCCAGCTCCGCCTGCTGCTCGCACAGGCTGCTCTCGAAGATCTTGGCGATCTCGCACACGGCGGCGGCAAGCAGGGAGTCCATGACGGTGGCCAGCTGAGCGTGGAAAGCACTCCTCACAGACTCCATTCTCCTTTTTTTGTTGTTTCGAATTAAAATCGTTTGAATGCCCGAGGCTGACCGACGGCACACCGCTGATGGCTTTCGAAAAAACGACACATGCTGCCGGAGCTACTTCCAGGACACAATTTGTTGTTAATAACAAACTAAGTATTGGACTGAATGTTTTATTTAATCATGTTTATATATATATATATAAAAAACGTAAACAGAAACAAGAAAATCCCGGTCTCGCATTCACGTTATCGCAGGACGATATGTAAACAAGGACCCAACGACGCAATTAGCTTGTTTTAGCTAACAACTGGGTTGACTTCGTAAATACGAGACAACGGGGAAACAAAACCAACCGAGACACATGTCGGTTGTTATTTACTGACTAAAAACATCTACTAGTTAAGATAAAATGGACGTAATAGCCTCGCTGTCAACGAAAAACGCACGTTTCGGATTGCAGGTCGGCACCTGTAAAGGGATGGCAGCAAATCTCGCGATAAGGAGAAAATAACGTTCGGCTAGGGTTGCCAGATCAAACTGTCTCCAGCACAAATACAACGTAAAACCCGGCCAACTAAAACGAAAAATAAAGAAAAAAAACATCCCAACCTTAAATCTTTCCGCACTCATGTTAAAAGCGTATAACTATTACACATACAATGAGGAAGACGACATAAACGCACAACTACGCTTAAGCAAAGAAAAAGTCACACAGGCTCTACACAAAATGCGCATATAAATATAATATAAACATATAAATAATAAATATCACTTTCCAATCATGTCTTCATAGCAACTGCAAAACAGTTAGCAAAAAGCTATACACATATCTAACTACATTTACTGTAAATCTGCCTTTAGTATGGCTCAAACTGACATTTCTCTTCCACACACCGTCAGGGAGCATTTTCAAGTCAGCTACAATTAAGTTATCAATCCCATTTGGAGAATTTACAATTGACAATGACCAATTCCATTTTAGTGACACTTGATAAACCAATGACGTGTTCGACCGATTTTAGACGTTTCAAAAATAAAACAATGGGTCCCAGCCCAGCCCAATTGCGCGCAAACCCGTCCAATCTGGCAACACTGCTTTCTGCAGACGTGCGGGTAGGATTGCAGCTTTGAATCAGTTAAACTGTTTAACAATTCACAGAAAGACTAATAAACAAAGAGGGCTTCTAATAGATTTCAAAAATAAATTTAATATAAATTTTAGGTGCAGAACAAGCAAACAGCAGAAAAATATGGAAAACAATTTCAGTGGGAACAAACAACAACATAAAAAGAACTACAAAAATCTAATCAGCACTCCAGGATGAAACGTCTTGTAACCTTCCATTAAAAAAACAAAAAAAAAAAAAACTTTTGCTGCCAAATTCTCACGATATATTTACAATCTAAAGATTTTAATTATATTTTTTAGATCATACATCTTACATGTTTAAAAGAACGTCTCAGTAATATGTGTTTAAAAAAAACAACAACTGTAGTTCCTCTTAAGATAGTTGATTTAATTACAAACCCCAACTTCAAACGCACAGAACTGCGATCCAACAGATGAAGAAATTTAGAAACATTTTAAAAACCCTGAGTAAAAAAAAAATGTAACAAAGTTGAAAATCAACAATTATTTAAGGGCGTGTAATCATTTTAACGGATGACATTAACGGGGTAAAACAGACATAACTCGAAACCAACGATTCCTCAAGTGACGCAGTTATAGGAACAAAAAAAAAAGTAACAATATTATATCACATGCAAACAAATACAACAACAAATGATTGCAGAGATAAGACCATTACGTTACTTAAAATAAAAATAAAAAAATTCGATAAAACGAAACGGATTGAGCGTAAATGTAGGGAATTTTAGGCTAGGATCAGTATTAAAGGGCGATGAAGCACTTAGACTTACCAGATGTTCTCACCTTCTAAGGATTCAACACAGCTGCATACATGAGTCTAACTTTAGCCACAGAGAACTTGTGATGCAAAACGACTAAAGACCAGTACGAAAGGTAAAAATGAACACTTCCTCAGAGAAGAAAAACTGTATAATTCAAGATGATCTCTCACCATGTTAGCATTCTAACTGTAATGGGTTTTTTTTTTTTTTTAAAAAAACGTTAAAATTTTCTATTTCAGATTCATAAATAATACAAAGACAGTATGGTGGCTGTAAATAACTTCCAGAGGGGAAGAAAACGTGTCCCAGCTGACAGAAACTTGTCACCCACAGCACAGCCAAAAACCTCCCAGCACCTCCGATCCGATTATCCGAGCTGTTGTTTTGGAGTTTAGGCAAAGTTGTGCGTTTTTCACTGGCTGTGGCTGAATCCTCGGCCTTCCTCGCCATCTTCCAAAGGCTTAGGCCGTCCCGATTCTCCCTCCTTGTCGGTGAGATGCGGGCCAACTCCGTGTGCACTTTTCATGTGTGTCTTGAGTTCCTTTTTCAGACCGGACCACGTTTGACAAACGCTGCAAGTTAGAATCTCCTTATCAGCGTCATTATTATTATCATCATGACTTCGCATGTGCTTTTTAAACTTTTTGGGGAACTTAGTCTTGAAGCCGCAGTGTTGGCAGGTGAACCTTTGGATGGAGGGCTTGCCGTCGCCGACAGGAAACTGCGCGGTTCCGTTCTTGACCTTCTTCTTTTTGCTGGGACTTCGCGCCTTTTCTTCATTGGCCGTCTTCGCGCTGCATTTGTTTGTCTTCCTCAGCGCCTTGTATTTTTTACAGTTCCTCGTATGGCACTTTGCGGTATTTAGGAAGCAGAAGGCCATTTTGCAGCCCTTGCATGTCTTCTGGTAACGCTTGTGGAGATCCAGGCCCCTTTTTTTGTCGAACACCTTGTAGCACTCCTTGCAGCTGTATTTAAGTTTCCTGACAACTTTCGCTCGCTGCGGTTCCGTCGCGTCGGGTTCGCTTGCTTGGTGGTTTTTCGGCTCGTTTTCTTGCAGGGGCGACTCTTCGTCTTCTTCTTTGGCTGCATAATTTACTTGGCTCGTCTTTCTATTCCGAAGGCGGTCCAGACCCTTCAAGTTGCAGTAGTCCTCGTTGAGGCCTTGGAGTAATCTTTTGAGGTCCTTGCCAATTTTTGGGGGCCGGGATGCTTGTGCTGGCTCTTCCACTGGCGACTGCGTCTGCGGTCCACTAGTGGTAGAAACTGGAGGGGGGGGGGGGGGGGGGGACAAACAGACAAACAAATGAATACCATTTGTGGGTGTAATATCTAAAAATGATGTTTTTAGAAAAAAGTAGTTTGCAAACAATATTGCAAAACAGGGGTCTGATTTACAATAACCTAAAAAAAAAATGCCTCAATTTGTCTCCATTATAGCTCAAAAAAGTTTGTTAAAATAAGTTCTCATTTTATACTTGATAGCCTCAAAGTTTGAGGCTATCAATCCTCTGGAACACAACGTTTTCATTGAAGAAAGAAAAAAAACAAAAGTAGAAGAAAATGCTGGGGATGATTATACCATATGTACACATTCCCATTCAAAGATTGGGAGATGGAAGTACGTATAAAAAGGCTAAAATACATAAACTCTAACGGTGTTGAACAATGGCCAACATGCTTCATAACACAACTTACTTCGTTTGGATCTCCTGACACCTCGAGATCTCTGAAGGTCTATGGTGCGGTTGGCAACCTAAAAAAAACAAAACAACATGACTGGTTTGTTACATCATAAAAAGTTTTAACAATAATCTTAAAGAAAAAATAGAGGAAACAAATTCCCAGTTTTTTTTTTTTATATGGTTCAGACCTGGCACTAACATTTCTCTTACTTCAAATCACTCTTTCAAATGTTGTTTTACCGAATAATGTTTGTAAATGGGCTGAAGAACGTGTCAAATGTTGTTCTAAATTGGTCGACTGCAGTTATAGTCAAAACATGGATCTACAAAGTCTGAGGCTTCCCTAGGTTTTCAAAAGGGTGTTCATGGCGTTTTATTAATGTTTATTTAGAAAAGTACATGTGTGAGGCTCAAAATAATTTATTTTTTTGGTCACACGCCAATAAAAATCTGACAGTAACAGTGGTTAAACTGGAAAAAAACATTATTTTATGTCTTACCTTTACACAGATACCAAAAGTTTGCATTTGGACTTTATTGTTCTTTTATTTTTTACTAAACTTGGGTCTGAATAGGGGGCTTTGTCAAATTTAGAGTGAATTTAAAGAAAATATTCTGGGTGGATTAATACACTTCTTTGTGCACGTGTAGATACATTCTTACATGTAGAAGCAGAGTTAAAACTGCACATCTAAACCAGAGCTTAGTTTTATTGTCAGCTGATTGGCACCATGTGTGACATTATATACTAATTGCAAAGGAAAATCAACTAAGAAACCAGTAGTGCTTGAAAAAAATCAGCTTTAACACAAGTAGCAACCGGGGTTATTAATTAATCCACAACACAGCTCAAATGGAGTGATTTAAACTATAGCTACAAAAATATTAAAAAAAATTAATTTAACATCTGCCTTTCTAAGGAAGATTTTAACATTAAGGTTAAGTTTGTATCAGTGCATCCTAAGGTTTTTGCCATTTACTTCTTATTCTGTGACAGCTAAATCAGCTAAGTGGTAAAAGTCTTTGAACCAACCAAAGCCCACGTGTGAAGAGACTCTTACTCCAAATCACCCCAGAAAGTTTGTACTGTTGTCCCACCATCACGTGTGTTCCCCTTTCATCTACACACCTCGGCCTTCACAAGTGGAACAGGGGAGAGACGAATGGAGAACTGCTTCAGCCTTACACTGGGACAAAAGCCCTCTTCCTTCTTGTTCGGCGTATCGTAGCCCAGTGGAGCGCACCAATCATCAGGCACTGCGCAAAAGCAGACAACACAAAACATGTTTAACCCCTTTACTGCAAATATTCGGATGATTACATTACATTTATGGATATGATACACTGCCCGTGTCCTTTAGGAGTCTTGAAGGACTGTTTGTATAAATAGCACCGTAAAGAGAGCAGCTTTGGCCAAAAAATATATCACCATATATAACTTCATTTTGGTCAATGCAATATAATTACAATTTTGATATAAACAAAAAAAAAAGCACCAGACTGCCAAAAATGTTTACAAGCAGATGCCTGTACAAACTAATGACAATTATTTTGCCATGTTTATAAAACTCCTCCAATATAACATTTTAGAAATATATGCCTTAAAAAGATTAAATTACATAAAACCCAGAGCGTCAGGTCAGTGAAAAAGGCTGTAATCATAGACTGTAATGTATATTTAAATATGGGAAATGTCATATCACCGTTATTTAATTAATTTACATGGTGATGTGTATGATACTGAATTATTGTCTCTAACATCCATAGTTCTTTTCAAAGCTTTTCACTCTGTTTCAAATCTCTCAGAGTCATTTCTCTCTACAGCTTCCATTTTACTTTGTGAAACATTTCTAGTTTTTGGTGGCAGAAAAATATCAGAATTGAGGTTTTCTGTCAATATAACCACCTGTGGTACTGGTCCCTCCATTGTGGTAGGGGAGTGTCTCAGGCGTTTGGCGCTGGTGCTTTTAACCAGTCTGAGCCCGAGTCTTTATCAGTAACTGATAATGTGAAAACACCTGCGGCCCACAAACTCTTCTTTAGACGTCAATCTGTTGGGTTAAATATTTCCTCGTTGATGGAAACTTGCCCTTATTGACCGGATTTGGCTCCGCTACCTTTAAACAGCTTGGTAAAAGCCTGTGGTGCAGCCACTTCATCATATCATCTTATTCAGACTTATTTCCAAACTGCCTGTTCGTTCCAATGTTCTTTTTTTCCCCCAATAACAGTATTTCTGAAAAGTATCAGCCAGGTTTGAAAAAGTATCCGAGCACTGAAACTGTTCTAAGTGTTTTAATGGTCCATTTTTTATAAATATTGCTTTTCTGTCTATTTTAGATCCAAGTGCCACAGATCACAGTACCCTTTAATCCAGGCTTGAGCATGTGTGGACATTAATGGAAGTGATCTACAGTGGATTAAGTATTAACGGATAAAAGCTTCTCAGTCAAGATGGATTTCATTTCTCAGCATCTTTTTTCTTCTGGAGACCGCCAAGGATCCATCCTAGGACCTGTTGTACTTTCCTGCTATATGGTGATCCTAGGGTCTATTTTTAGGAAATGTGTCTCTTTCCACTGCTTTGTTAATGTCATTCTAGTCTATCTGCCCGTTCTTAAGGAACAAAACTTTTTGAAGCCGTTATTGGACTGCCTTGTTAATATAAAGGCCTGGAAAAACTAAAACTTCCTCCGTCTCAGCACTACTAAAACTGAGGTTATGTTTCTTTTCAATACGATCCATGAACCATCTCTGTGAAACGATTGCTCTTCTGTCAGGAACCGTGGTTTATTCTTTGACATCTCCTTTAAAATCTCAAACCAAATGAGTTCAACCCGTATTTTGTGTTTAAGGTTTTTTGAAATAGTGAGCCATGTCTTTATATTAACTCGCCAAGATTAGTGTACCGTATTTTTTGGACTATAAATCACTTCTTTCCCCCCATAGCTTGGCCATTCCTGTGACTTATATTCAGGTTTGACTTCTATATCAAATTTAAAATGGTAATTCATCTTGAACAGCAGGAATCAAGGAGTAAACTGTCTATAGCCACAAAAGGGCTCTCTAGGCTTGTGAAAACTATCCTGCTACAAGATGTCCCTGATTTCTGGGGACTGTCTCCGTTTTTGATGACCTGTCCCTGATTTCAGTGTATCATGATGGAATAAAAAAAAGTTTAGCCCAACGAGAGGTATTCACCCGGTCCTGCCGCTGTCCTGATGTAGTAGAAGAGCTGAGCCCAACGCGGCTTCTCCGCCCCGTCGGCGTTGCACATCATGTAAAACAAATCGCCCGCCAGACAAAAATCAGAGACATCCCCGGTTTCCATTAAAGAAATCTGGTCACCTTAAGTTAAAAATGAATTGACACATTAACTTATAAGGTAAACACAGGTTTGTATGCTGTTTCAGTCTGCATTCACGCAGCGCTGCGTGGTGCAGCGTGAATGGCCCAGATGACGGGCCAGAACTTCGCTGATGCACTGAGCTTTATGTTGCTCTGAAACAGCCGTCGTCGTACTGTTAGCTTAGCACGTAGCGCCGTTACGCTGACAGTGTAGTTTAGAGGGCCGTTACAGGGAAATGGGCTGGGAAAAAAAAAACCTTGCTGGTTGGAGTTGCTAATTTACATCATTTCTCCCAGGTATGTTGTGTTATTCAGCCAGTTGTGGATGCAGCTGTGTAATTTAATAAATTGGCTTACCAGAATAAATGTTAGTTGTTAATTTTGGATCGTGTGAATAAATGTCTAAATAAATGGGTATAGTCCGTGGCGACATTTATGGTTTTTCTTCTTCATGACGCAAATTTTTGACTGATGCGACTTATATTCCGGAGAAATTTATAGTCTGAAAAATACGGCAATTCCTTCTTTGCATTTAGATTAGGCATCCTTCACCACTTGCGGCTTGTTCGATATGCTGCTGCTCGACTGATAACGGGAACAATAAAATGGGAAAATATGATCTACGTTCATTACAGGAATTGTTTCAAAAATGTTGCTACAGATTTTCGAGGGTTTTATTGGTTTTGCCCCATCATATTTAAAGTGTAGCTCAACCCGACATAATGTTCGCCCCAGATACATTTTGAAAAACGATGCTAAAGTACCTGGTTCCAAGAGACACGGCTAAGTGTGAAGATGAACCGTGTGGCGGGATGTTGGGATGAATTACACTTTAAAAAGGATCTCACACGATGCCATGCATGCACAAGAAAACTGAGAACAACCAACCAGTTATTCTTAGATGTTCCACGGTCCAACTAGAAAAGTAGAGATGATCTGCTGCTGCTTCAAAACTGTGAAATTACTGATTCATAGAAGAGCTGCTCATAATTTTAAGACTTTTAAGTTGCTTTTTTTACCCCACCTCTACTCCTTGGCCTTTGAATTAAAGCTTGATGTCTTAACTATGTCTACATTAGTTGTATGTCCTTCCAACTAATGAATTATTTTATTCATGTCTCCTGCCGTTCTTTCTTTCTAACTACTAAGAACAGCGAGGTTGCTATAAAGTGCTATACAGATAAAGTTGACAACATTAAAAACAGGCAAAGACGTAGATTCTTTATTCAATGACAGCTTTCTAAACCAGCAGCATGTTACTTTAGGAAGAATAAGAAAGCAACCACTATACCTTCAACATCAATCTCAGGAACTGCGGAAGGCTGCTCAGGGACATCTGGGACGACTTCGGGCTCCGCTTGGCTTTTATTCGCCTCTGCTCTGCTTTGCTTCTTCTGATCCGACTCTTTGAGCTTTAGTTCTGCAGTTTGTAGCTTTATCTTAAGCTGAGCGATCTCTTCTCCTTTGTGCGCCATCTCCATCTTGTGGTTGTACAGCGCGCTTTCGAAAATCCTCATGACCTCAAACACGGCCGTCCTCAGGAGGGAGTCCATCGTTGTGGTCAGCTGGACCCGGACGCCTCGCATCATTTGGTCGGACATGGTGGAAGAGGACCGGCGGCGGCCTTCGGATCTCGTGAGACGTGTCGCAGAGGTCCTTACTGGCTGAACACAGGGACACGTGATCGGATTACAGCGGTCAACCACACAAAAAGTTATTTACGCAGCTTTGTTTTGTTTTTTTTGAACTATCACGTCTCATAAATTAAATAACGTGAGATGCTTCTGTTTACACCAGTTCGCAGTAGAACTATAGTGAAACGTAACACAATCGGAAAGTCAGGGTACGGAGCACAAGATAAAAAGCTTACTTAAAATAAGTGGTTTATGTAACGTATGGATGACTTAAACTAGTCTGCATAGTTTCAAATTTAGTGACGTTTCAGAACGCCTGAAAGGTGACTCTGGGTTGCAGTTTTGTACTTTTCGCGTGCGTGATCTTCCTCATCGTCTGTACCTGTGAGACTTACGATACGAATGCTAACGATAGAATAAATACGTGAATAAGCAACCTTCCCCGCGTCCTACCGAAGATTAATTTAATAGACGGATTGTGGAACTTCTGGCTTTTAATACACAAAGCTTGCTGCTTTCTATTATTCTGTTTATAATAGCATACATCTCTATATTTATTCAGTAATAACCCATGTCCTGTACATATGGAACCATTGTTTATCCTGCAGTTGCTGCTATTGCACTTCTGGTTAGACCTAAACTGCATTTCGTTGCTTTGTACCTGTACCTGTGTAATGACAATAAAGTTGAATCTCATCTCATCTAATCTGATCTATCAAAATCCCTTCACAACAACCCTAATGAGTTTAGGGCCACCTCTTGCAGACACAACCCGTCCGAACATTGTCAAGTACAGCAAACGGCCTTGTTTGTTATTACTGAAACATTTTTCATTCTTAACAATTTTGTACTTTTCTCTCCACGTACCAGGTTTAAGGATCAATATTTACACGTAATACTGGAACCACACACTTAATTTGAAAGCAGTCTTTTCCCCAAAAAAGTAGGTGAAGAATTATATTTAGTTGAATGTAACATTACTTGTTAATAAACAACTTAAGACTGAAATTTTACCATCATCCTATGGTGGCTACCTCAAAAGTGACTGATTCCGATGGAGAACGGGATCTACAATGTTCAGTAAATACACAAACAGACCCGGACATTGTTAAAAAAAAATGTCCTCGTCAGTGCGACTTTATGTAACTGCTTTATTACCTTTGTTTCCAACATAATACACTATTAAGGGACTTTTACACCTTTAAAAATTGCACGTTGTTTACACATTCTACCATCTAAATTGCGCTGGATATGTACATTGATGTAATTTGTTGTGATAAAAGCAGACCAAAAACTCTGCACTGTTGAAAGTTTTTTTAAAAAAGCAAAAGCTCCAGAGAACGGATATTAAAGATAGGCATCAAATGAAGCCAACAGAACAGAAAACTGTCTGGACAACCACGGCTTGTCTACTTTTGCTAAGCTAAACGAGGAAATGAGACTCGCCTCCGCCATGTTTTCCCCATCTATGCCCGACATGACTGTAAGCGGAGGAGAGCGCTACGTGCCCCACTCCCTGCGTAACTCGACCCGTAAATAACTCGGATCAACGTTCTCGCTATGCTACGCGGCACTGACACAGTCACGCATCGTGGCCTAGGGAGATACATCGCGTACAGACACCGTCGGTTGGGATAACCCGGACAGCTCAGCGGTTACCAGAGCAACGCAACAGGCATTCAAAGATTCGTACCTGAAGGACAGCTTCATACGAGGTCAGCTTTGGCTCACCTATAAGGTGTTTTTCTTTTTTTTCTTTTTTGGGGTGCGAATTCAGGGGAGACACGTGGATGGTGAGGGTTCCACAGCCCAAAAGGACTTTTCCCGCCGAGTATCGCGATGACGTCGTAGCGCACTGCTTCTCACGCAGCCGCAACGTTGGAATACGGCGGGGCGGGGCTTAGCGCTGATTGGTTGATGTGTTACCAAGGAACTTCCTGTATGGAATGTTAAAAAGTGACATGTCGCATAAATGAATGTGAATTGATCATGATGTCAATAAACGTAGCATTAAATGTCCCATTTAATAACTAAATGTTCCATTGAATTATGTTTTGCCTCACTTTTCTCTCTTCCTTTTTTTCTTTTTTACTTTTCCGTTTCTGTGTCCATTGAATTTTAAATATTCCCAAAATAATGGCCAATAACGTTTTAAGTATTAAGCGGATCACTGTAGTGAAAGCATGAATGAAAACCTTGCTGATTAGGTAGTTTCACAAACGTCACGTAGCATTTTTTTTCCCTTTAGACTTTGCAGTACTGTCAACACCCGTCTTGACAGGCAAGCGAGGCAGATTTTTTTCCATGTATTTATAGACATTGATAACTGTGTATTATTGAACAATAATATTTTTTTTCACCCCCTAATCCAGAATCAATACATGGTTTCTTTTTTGACAAATTACAAAAAAACGCAAGACATTTTTATCACTGAAAGCAGTAAAAGCCTAGATGCCAACTCCAGTTTCACGTCTTGATTTTACATGTATACATGTCTTCTGCTATGCATTATGTGCCCTAGGCATATAATGCCTAGGGCACACTTCAGCAACAACCAGACTTTGTAATGACAAGACATTTAATTATAAATTATACATTAGCCTCTCCCCTTATTTAGAGATCTCTTTTGCAACTGTTTTCTATTTAATTATAGGACACATTACAAGATGTGTAAATAAACTGGACTTACCAATGTTTTATACAGTCAGTTAACTTTTCATGCAAAATATGGGGGCCAGGTTATGGAATAATTATATTAAACTTGCACTCCAATGCATCTCTCTTGAAGGTTTTGAAGATAAAAAAAAGGTAGTTTGAGTAAATTTGTGTCCAACATTAGTTTGCACTTATTGTCTTCAAAGTGTATGTTTATACACGGCTCTTCTTCCTCAGAAAACTGAAACAGTTTGGACTTACCACCAATCAGCGAAAATAAAAGGTTCTTGATTGATACTTCACTGTTTAAAATGAATGCAGATTGTTTTATTGCATAACTTAGTGTTTTTATATACATTTTAAGCTTGAAATATAAGCTAACATGTCTATTTTCTACTTAATATATTTTTAATCAGTTTATGATGAAAACCCCTAATATGTATGGTTCAACTTCAGAGACACTGAGGAAAATACTAAAGTTTTTAGGCACAATGCAGTATCAAGCTTTAAGGATTTGTTCTGATGCCATAAAAATAAGTAGTTTCTCCACTGCTGGTTGAGTGTTTTGCCATTAGATCTTAGATACCGTTAGTTTATTGGGCAACTCTTATGGACACAATGAAAACCATCCTCCAGGTAGTTCTTAAACCATGTTAAAAACTAAATACGCAACCTGATAGTTTCAGTTGGATAAGTCAGAATAAGTAAAAAAAATAAAATAAAATAGCCTAATAAGTAACATCATAGAATAGATTGTTGAAGAGGTTACAGCTGACTTATTTTAGCTTGAAAAAGGGAGCCTAGAAGTGGGTAAATGCATTTAAAGGGAATATTAAGAATCTATCAAGATCTTTAGAATTGTTTCTAAAATGCTAATAGCATAGATATACATGTCATTATTCTAGATTTAAATATGAAAAATAAAATAATAGCATAAGCTAGCAGTTTATAGAGAACTAATGGGTAGGATCATAACTAAGTGGGCTTTAGTTGTTTAGACTCAAGTTGTGCAGTAAAAGTATTCAATATATGCTTTAAAACTCAATTAAGGTTAACAGCATATTAGGAATAACTTATTCCATTTCTGGGGAAATAATTTTCTAATTTATTGAATATGACTGTATATGTGCAAAAATTAGGTTAAGAGGTCTATTAAACTACATGTTATACAAAAACGGCAAGAAAAATTGAATAACAAAATTAAGGCTAAACGTATTTAAAAAGAAGGTCGGTGATTTTAGAAAATGCCAGAATAAACAAAGAAAAGTGTGTTATAGCAAGCAGATTTGGTCATACAGGATTAAAGAGCCTGCCTAATAATAAAACGTGTTTTAGGAATTTGTGATTATTGCAGACAAACGGAAACAGTACAACACATATTCTTAGATTTTGATAAATATTCACATGACGTGTATTAGTCATAAGAACAAGAATAATTTAAGAATAAGATTACTTACAGGAACATATAGGGGTACAGTCATTTGTTGATTGATTGATTGAGATATATATATATATATATATATAGATATATATATATATATATATATATATATATATATATATATATATATATATATATATATATATATATATATATATATATATTATTTTTAAACAAAACAGAAGTTTTTAAAAAGAATAAAGATGATACCATACTTCCTGATTTATACTTTAACATAAAAGGTGGCGGTAATGCAGCACGGCTATAAAAAACATAAGATCTACAGGGTTTGATTGATTTATTTGAACAGCAAAGGATCAGTGCAAAGCAAAAGGGTCCAGTTAAGTGCTTCTTAGACAAGCTCTACAGTATTCTGGCTATTCCAACTCAGCTTCTCAATGTCTTTGTTCTTCATTTTAACACTTTTGACTAGGTTTGTAAAGTAGGAAAATGTTGGAATGGTCTTCTGTTTCAGAGCGGTGACCTCCATCTCAGCCAAACGTAGTGTTGTTCCAGGCCACGTTGGCTGCATCCATATCCACAAAGTTAATGTAAATCCTGAAATAGGTACCAAGACAAACAGGTTAAAAGGAGCCGACCTTAGCGTTGAACACCATGCGAAGTGGCCGCAGTGCATTTGTTACCTGTCAGAAGAGATGCCCAGGTGTTTGTTGAGCAGCCCGCACAGGAGTTTCGAGTAGTGCTTGTTGTGAGCGCCGCTGATCTTACCAATGCTGTGGAGGGAGCAGAGTGCGCAGGGGTCTCCCTTTCCTCCAAACATCATCATCTGGTCAGGATTGATGTGCACAGCAATGTACTGATACATGCAAGACGGATGCAAACAAAAAAATAAAATAAAGAAAATGGAGTCAGTTAGAAATGAGAGGATCAGTTTTAGAAAAGTACACAAGAATACTGATGGGATTGCAGCTCTAATATATTTGTAATCTATTTGTATCCATTTTTAACACTGTAGACATTTATTGAATTTTGTAAGCATGTCTTAATATAATTTTAAGACTTAAAATATTTTTACACAAAAGACAACAACTGTATGTCCTTACAGCTACATTCTTTCTTGCTTATTTTTTTATTATCAATATTTTGTCATTTAAGATAAACCTGAATATACATAAAAATGCAGTAGTCTTTGTGATATCAACCTGTGCACAAGGCAGTTTTGCAGTTTCATACATTTCCAGTTAAATCCTTTTCCAATCTGGAAGGTGAAACACTTTGGCCAGTTAGATGGAGTTTCCCTCTCCTTGATGGACAAACCTGGTACGGATTTTAATGGCTAATATGCTAAAGCTTACAGAAATTGATCAGAGCAACCAGACGTCCGAAAAGATAGGTTATTGGGAAACACTGTCTAAAACCAAGAGTTGGTGTGATTCTCCTGCTTTTCTTTCACATGCTTCATGTTCCGTAATGTAAATAGACCAATCTGTGTCCCTTCAACATTTTATTTGCCATCGAATCCTATGCAGGATGTTTTTTTTTTTTTTCAAACAATCCTTGTAAATTATTTCTTTTTATTCTGTTGAGTTGAAATCCTTTCAAATTTCACGTTATATTGACTTTAAATACCTAAAGATTTTTTTTCCCATGCACAAGCACATCTGCACAAAATAATTGAATTAAAAATTTACATTTTGCCAATGTCAATACAGCAGCCATTTCTTTTTACATTACCAGGTTTAACTAAAACCCCACATTCCGTCCAAAAAAAAATTAGGATTTTTAAACAGTGTTTTTTTTTTTCCTCTTTAAGGAGGACTAGCAAAGCATAAAATATTTTTAATATCCATTTTGGCCCTGCTGACTTGAGCCTCTGAGCATCTCATGAGGCATTTAAAATTTTCTAGGTACAATTTATTTTTAAATGAATGCAAATCAAAAGCAAATGCGTTGATTTGGAGTTGCCCGAAACAAGGTGTCCCATTTGGTTAATCATTCATTAGTGCTTAGCCCAGACCATGTTTGCACAATTTCACAAGGACCTGCTCACATAGCAGATGCACTGGAACTGTAATTCAGTAAATATGTAACATGACATGGTCACACTGCATGACAGCAAAAATAAAGTGGACCCATGTTCACAACAACGCGGGCATGTATCATGAGGTTCACGCCGATCGTGCAGCTCAGAGCGAGCCCAGGCCTACCTGCACGGGTTTGCCCATGGCTTTGGCCAGTTCCTCCGTGGCCTCGGACAGAAGAGCCGCAGGGACGTCGCTTTTGGCCACGTTGGTGTTCACCACGAACATCGGCATGATTGTTGCTGGATTTTTTTCCTCCACGGATCGAGCTACTGCAGAAGCTTCCCTCTCTTCCTGCTCACAGACGGAAGAAGACCCGAGAACTTCCTGTTTCTTTTTTTGTAGTTTTTAGCAACAATAATCTAACAAATCAACCACAGCGCCCCCCTCCATCCCGGAAGACTAATGCTTGCAGCTCCTCTGAGAGGATGTGACGTCCGCGTTTCCGTTCAGGTGTTGGCACCTTTGGTTTGTTTGATGTAAATAATGTTAGTTTTCGCATTTCCTTTAATCATTCTGAAAAATTATCCCTATAGAAGATTATTAACATGACATGATGATGATTATTAAACAGGGCCTTGAAAGTAGTCCACTAGTCAACTAGCGAAACAATTTAATATTCTAAATATTTATTAAATATTCTAATAAATAAAATAACAATCTCGGACCACAATTGTAGTTTAATGCACCCTGATGGCAGAGCTGCAACGCGATAAGATAACACAGTCACAACAAGAAGCAATAGTGAATTTTTCTGGTCCATCATTAGGCTGCATTAGTTTTCTCAAGGTATGGTGACTTCCTATAAAAAACAAAACAACAACAACAAAATAAATAAGTAGGTTCATTTACGTACCCCTAATATTACTTTATTCTCATATTAGTCACTTTATATTTTTATTCTCATTCGTTTTTGTAATTTATCTGCCTTTATAAATGATCAAGAACATTGATTTGTTTTAGAGTGGTTTCATTGTGCCTCTTATTTTCCTAGGTAGCCCATAATAGAATAAATATTCTTCAAAAATACTATATTTATTCATAGTGATTTAAACCACTTTAGACATTAAATGTCACATACATGGTATTTGTTTTATCTACCTGTCTTACTTATGGTACTTTTTTCAACTAATGGTTGTAATGCTGGTGATTTATTTATTTAATTTTATCTAATCACATTTGTTTTCAAAAACATATTCACTTTTCAAGTGCACTTAATATGTCACATGATTAGAAGAGAAACTCTCTCTATAATCGAATATAATAATCCTTTATCATCCCAATGTGAGGAAATTCATCAGCAACAAGCAGTGGAAAGAATCTGCAATAGAAAAAGAAATAATTACTACTATCCATCCATCCATCCATCCATTCATTTTCTTACTCACTTATCCCTCATGGGGTCGCGAGGGGTGCTAAAATTACTACTAGAGTCATCAAAAAAAAAAAAAAAAAAAAAAACCCAGCATACTCAGATTTGATGAAATGAGCCACTCGGTTGGGTTACTCAAAAGTGTGCATGTATAATTGTGCATACAGAACAGCAGGGGTTTAAACAACTTATTGAGCTGATGGTCACAAAGTGTTAAGAGCTGCTTGGAGGAAGGTTATGCGATAATGCTTCTTTTGGCGTCTATTTCACTAAACCTATAGCTTAAATTGGAAATATAACCCACCATTAGAAATCAATTTGAAGCCTGTAATTTATTTATTTATTAATCTTTTTATTTTTTTTACACTTTCTTTTCTCAGGTATCAATTTACACATGTCAGCTTAAACTAATACATATGATTTAGCAATGGTATCAAGGTGTTACTCTATTGTATCTGTTACACTATGTCTGTTGGTTGTGCTGTTCTTTTTACATCTCCCTTTCCAGGTGATGTAGCAGACTGAGAACGTTTTATCATTCTTTCCCTTTTATCTCTTCTTTCTTTCACCTCTTCTCTCACTTTTTTTCTCTTCTTGTCCTTCCTTTACTCTCCTACTTTCCCACTGTAGTGTCCACATAATTTGAAATTCTCCCCACAGGAATTACAATAAAACTATTTACATGCATAAATCAAGCGGAGCACTATGGCGAAAGCTGATTGCTCCACTTGTGAAAGCAAAATCTGCCGAGCTCTATGTGGCATTAAGACATCAATTCTTATTGCCACATTGCTAGACAGGACACTGGGGAAAAAAAAATAAAATAAAAAAAAATAAAAAATAAAAATAAATAAATTTGATTTGTTTTGCAGATACGCTAAATGTAGTGTTTTTTTTAATATATGGGAACTATTTAGTGTCAGGCACAAAATAAACAATACAAATTGTGTGTGTGACTAATTTTATAATAAATTATGTCATGAAGTAAAGCTTCTAATGTAATTAACGTAACGGGGGACTGATCTGTCCCCGGTAATCCCGCCATACACACACACACACACACACACAAACAAACAAAAACGCATGAGTATTTTTTTTAGTTGCGCTAAACGTCACAGTAGGGTAATTACGGTAGTGGGCAGACAGCGCTGAGGGAGCCGAGGACGGAGGAGGAAAACAGCAGCAGCGGCAGGAGGAACGGAGACGGACGGGGCTGAAGTTGGACTGCGCTGCCTCTGTGTTTTTTTAATCGACGCTTCCTCTCCGCTAAAACCCCAACGCGGTCGGTAGAAGCCCACTGCATTGTTTTCACGTTACGTCCGATGAATTAACACGTCGGTCATCCTCCGCAGAAGGTGCGTATGAAGAGCTGAATTAGCCTCTGCTGCTAGCGCCAGAGACGCTGCTGCGGTCCACTTTAACGCCACAGAGTTTACTAACACCGACGAAGATTTTGTGGTTCGGCATTTATAAAAAAATAAATAAAAATGCGATTTAAAAATGCGACAATTGAGGTTGACGGTGTATTTAAATTGTTACTGGTGTGGTTAAGTACATATTTACCGAGTCCGCTGAGATTTAACAGTTGATTAAAGATACAGTAGCAGCTAGCTAACTGAAAGTAACGGCTGCTCGCGACTTAAGTGATTTATTATTATTATTTTTTCATCTTTTCTTTAATCGATTGGATTTGATCGACTTTCGGGACCCAGTTTGTAAACATGCACCGATCGTTAAATGTGTTCGGGTGTTGGTGGGATCCACAGCTCTCCGGGGTCCGGGACGATGGAGGAGTCGGTGAGCGCCTTTGAGACGCATCTGACGGCCGTCATGGACAGCCTGATCCGCGCCTCCGTGTGCGAGATCAGCAAGCTCTTCCAAGAGACGGTGAACGAGTACCTGGTGGAGCTGTCCCTCAACAGGAAGGAGAACGAGGCGCTCAGGCTGCGGCTCAAGCTCACCGAGAGCAAGCTGAGGACGGAGCGCAAGTACGGGCTGGGCTGGGCGGCCGGCCGCCGCAACGCCGGGCTGGCCGCCGGCGAGGAGGTCGGGGGGCGGCAGCAGAAACGGAAAGCTGACGCCGCCGTCGCCAGTGAGTATTTATTAGACCAGAGTGGCTGAAGACTTTATTTAACACGGCCTTTCTATAACTTGCACACATATGTGCCTCTTTTGTTTGTGTTTGGCTCGAAAGGAGCTTTAATTTTGCTGTGCAGACACTGACACGCTTGTTTTGTTGGAAACCATCTGGCGAGAGCTGATCTTTCTCTCTCCCTCCCTTCCTCCCTTCCTCCTCCGCCTCCTCCTCATGATCTCTCCCTCCATCCTTCACCTCCCCCCCCCCTCTTCTCCTCTCTTTCCACTGCATTCTGTCCCTCCCACTCCTCTTTGCTTTTGCTCCCTCCCTTCCTGCCTCGCTCCTCTCCTTCTGGCTCTCTCCTCCCTTTCCCCCGCTCCTCCTTCCGCTCTCCTCCTCCTCCTGCTCTGGTTCTCTCCTTGATCACGTTGCACACACACACACACACACACTCTCCCCCGCCTCCTTTCCTCTCCTGCTTCTCTCTCCACTGCCCGCCATAATTACACACTCAACTTCTCTCCTCTTTTTTTTTCCCACTTCTTCACGCTCTCCTTCCACATGCCATCCTATCTCTCCTCCTTCTGAACGACTCCACTTCTTCCTCTCCTCTGTCATTTCTGTCACTCGTTTTCCCCCCCCCTTCTCCTTCCCGCTCTCCTGTGTGTCCTTCTACGCCCCCTCTCCTCACTTGTTCATCATGCTTACTCCTCCCCCTGCTTGATTTCTTCTCTCCTTCACCCCATCCTCTGTCCCACTCTTTTCCCCATCTGCCTCCTCCGTGTCTCCCTCCCACTTCTCTCCTTCATCCTTCACTCTTTGCCTTCCAATCATCTCCTCCCACTCATCTCGCTCCCCCTCATATTTCATCTTCTGTCTCCCTGTGCCCTCTGCCTCCACACCTCCCTTCCTCCCATCCCTCGCCACCCTCCCCTCTCCGCAGGAGGGAAGCTGAAAAAGGTCCCAGCAGCAGCCCATAGCAAAGGATGGCCTGAAGGTGTGTGGGAAGAAGAAGAAGAAGAAGGAGGAGGAGGAGGAGGCGGCGGGGGAGGAGGAGGTGGAGCCGGAGTTTTAGGCATAGCAACGGGAGCAGGAGGAAGAGGGGGGAAGGAGGCCAGGGAGGCGTACCTCGTCCAGTTCCCCCGGGAGGAGGGAGACGAGGGGGAGATGGCGGAGGACGAGGACGGGGAGGGCAGCCTCGGCGGCGAGGGGGAGGAGAACGCCGACATCAAAGAGGAGGTGAGGGAGACGGGCTCTCTGAGCGGAGGAGTAGGAGGAGAAAGTGGCGCAGCATCGCCGTGTTGCTCGGCAGCTTCATGTAGACGGAGCAGGAATGTTGACAGAGAGATAATGAGGAGAGCTTCGCCCGCGTCTCTCCACCAACAAACCACGGCAGAGATGCTGATTTTATTTATTTTATTATAATTTTTTTTAGCTTCTAGAGTCCCCCCCCCCCCCCCCCCCTTTGAGTGGAAACCGTCAACTCTTCAAGCACAACGCGCTTTTATGATAATTCTGGCCTAGATGAGGAGCTTTTTGCTGTGCAGCCACACAACCTCAGCTAAGTCTTGCCGTGTTTTTGGGGGGGAAAAAACGGCGTTAAAAAGTGATGCGTTTACTGCGCCTTGCAAAAAATTATTCACATTACTTGAACATTTACATGTTTTGTCACGTTACAATGCGTCTTCCTGGGATTTTATGCCACACACAAATTAAAGTCGTGCATATTGGTGGAGCCGAAGGACACAGATCAGAGGTGTCAAACTAATTTCTATATGGGGCCACTTTGGCATCATGAAGTCATTAAAAGGGCCGCTTGCACGTGTAGAGACGATACTTTTCATTTCATAATTTCATTCCAGTTCACACAGTAGTATATAAAAAATGCACAGTAACATAAAAGTAGCACTCTTAGGCCCAGTTTATCTGCAAAAAAAAAGTTGATATTGGGGTGAGTTACACTTACAGGAGGCAGAGTTTTAGCCACTTTATACACTATAAAAGGATATAGGCTTTTTTTTTTGGCTCTCGAGGACTGGATAATTTACCTTGAAGGGCCAGATTTGGCCCGCGGGCCTTGAGTTTGACACCTGTGACATAGATGGTCTAAATCTGAAAAGTGTCCGGCCCTCTTTACTCCACCGGAGCAGCTGACTGCCTTCAGAAGCCGCCTGATTGGAAAACTGTCCTGTGAAGACCTCAGAGGTTTGTTACAGAGCATCAGGGAAGACACAGCAGACAGGTCCTGGTTAGGTTATGAAGCAATATTCAAATCTGTGGCACAACATCAATGACAGGGGCGTCCACATTACTCACTGACAGGACGGGCTTTAATCAGAGAAGCAGCTGAGGGGCCCATGGTAACTCTGAAAACACCATCCTCACCGGGCGGGCTTTTCTTCAGCAGGGAATAGAGATGATAGATGGAGCTGATAATTCATTTCAAGAAGAAAACCTGTTGAGTTCAGGGGACTTTATTATACCTGAACACTGCAAAGGTCACAGTGGAGGCACTTTGTATTTCTGACAGTAACCACTTACAAACGGACTCCATCGCATCCATACAAACCTCTGACATTGAATGATGTGCTAATGCAAGTTTAACTAAACAGTGGCCATACCTTGGCTTTTATTTGACTATTAGCAGCCCCCCCCCCCTCCTCCAAGCTGAAGCCACACCAGCATGTCTCTCACATCAACAGCTGCTTAACTATATTTTCATGTCAAGGAATGGCAGCATACATTTTTTTTTACCCACTCACAGCCCTCTGCAGCTCTGGATTCACCAATTATTTTAGTTTTCCACGTGCTAAGAAACTGTCTACAGGTGCCTGCAAACAGCTGTTTTTTAGGACAAGGTGTGGAGGTGTTTTTTTTTTGGTATTTACAAAAAATTTAATAATTCATCACTTGACCTTCAGAACCTAACCAAGCCCTGACAATTAAACTAAAGCCTGAGATCTTGGAAACTATAGTACATCGAGTCTTAAGTAATATTTTTTTACATTGAAAATGTAAAAAAAGAAAAAAAAGAAGTGAGATCTTGCGTTTTAGCTGATGAACAAACAAATCTCATTTCCTTCCATGACTCTGGTGTTCGGTCTCTAACTCTGTGGTTCTCTGTGCAGTTGTCTCAAACTGAGGGCTATCAGCCAGCTTCTCTGAGGCTCATAAAGGAAGCTTTGAAGATGAATCCGCCCAACCAGAACCTCCACACTGGCTCAAAACCCCAGAGTGAAGGTAACGAGCCCAGGACGCTCAGACTGAGGGAGGGCAAGTTAGAAAACCTTCAGACAAGCAGTTTTAAAGAAAGTGGAATCGATCCCTCGAACCAACTCTCTCTCCTGGCTCTGTGTCTCCCCCCGCAGACGTCTCGGATCGCCCCCCGGCTCTTCACCACAAAGCGGAGCAGGACTGGGCCCTGAACCGCTCCGAGCCGTCAGACGGGGGAATGACGGTGGACGAGCTCCGGGGGCTGGAGTCCGCGCTGATAGCCGAGAGAGGCCGCGAGCAGGCTGCCAGGGCGCCGCCGCTGCAGCGTGACGCCGAGGCGGGGAAAGGAAACGGGATGAGTGCGGCCCCCAAGTACATCGGACTGGATGGACTGGAGCAGGAAGGAGAGCTGGATACTCAGCCTCCTGCTCTGCAGAGAGAGGACGACGTTCTACAAGCTGGCGCCAAGGATGCCGCGAGTCCCGGAGGCGCCGATGGACAGGAGCTGAAGCTAGGCTGGCCGAAGAAGCTGAGAGAGGTCGACAGTGGCGCCGCGAAGCCTGAAGAGGGCGCCGCAGAGCAGGCAGCGTCGGAACATCTGGCCCACCTGTCCGCTCCCGGCAGCGTCGAGGAGAGCGGAGAGGAGGAGGGCGGAGGGGATCTGCTCCACTTCTGCCCTCAGTGTGGAGGAGGCTTCCCGTCAGAAGCCGAGCTGGACGAGCACCCGTGTCCACTAGGGGGCGCCCACTTACAGGGCGGCGGAGCGGAAGGCGGCCTCTTCCCCTGCGCCCACTGCGGCAACACGTTCAGCCACGCCTGGGCCCTCAAGAACCACGAGTGCGCCTGCGCCGCCGAGCGGCCGCACTGCTGCGAGATCTGCGGCAAGCGCTTCACGCACTCGCGCTCGCTGGAGCGCCACCACCTGGTGCACACGGGCGAGCGGCCGCACCGCTGCCCGCAGTGCGGCCGCTGCTTCAGCCGCCTCAGCAACCTGGAGCGGCACCAGCGCATCCACACGGGGGAGCGCCCGTACGGGTGCGAAGCCTGCGGGAAGCGCTTCAGCCGCGTGGAGTACCTGAAGAGACACCAGCTGATCCACAGCAGCGAGAAGGCCACGCTGCAGTGCTCCAACTGCGGGAGGGGCTTCTTCGACATCGAGCAGCTGAAGAACCACCAGTGCTTCTAGAGCCGTCCGTCTGAGGCACAAAGTGGAAATTAGCGGAGGAGTGTGGCCGGTGCTCTGCGTCACTCTCAGTGATTATCTGTGAGGCTAAAAGTGCACATGTGGGTGATTTTTGCTGGCAAGAAATCAACTCTAAAACTCATTTTATTGCAGGAAAATGAAATCTCTGCCATGTTTTTTTTTGTTTTTTTTTTTTTTGTGAACTCGTGTAAAACCTGAACTTATTTATGGGGAAGACTACATTGTGAATTTTTATTATTTTAGCAATAATAATCCACTTGTATTATAAAGCGCTGTTCTTTTCCCGCCAATATAACCGAAGGTTTTGTAAGCTTTGTATTTTGTATCTTTGTGTTTCGGTCACCGTTACAAAAATAAACGCCGCGATTCATCTGAAAAACATTTCCCGCTTGGCTTTATTTAAAGATTCACGATGACCTGATGTTTGATATTTTCTACTGTTACCGTGTACATTTGTTATCAGAGTATTTTATTTTTGGCCGCGTGACACCGCGGCGGAATTTGTCTTTGGCCAATTTGGTTCACATTACACATAATGAAGGCAAAAACTGACTAACAGGCAATAAACAATGGTTACAGTGTTGTTGTTTTTTTTTTGTTTTTTTTTTTGCATTCAGGACAGTCACAGATATAGTTGCTGCTTCTCAATAGACCTATTTTCAACAACTTGACTCAGATATTTTAGATTCTAGAGAGGGAATCCTGGATGCTTGGCCTCATCCTTTTAGAGGACTTTCACATTATGGCATTGATGATGAAGAGAAAAATATCCTCAAAAGCGGTGTTTGGTGTTAACCAGGGCATCTTGATCACAATTCAGGAAAAAGTAGAAAAGGTGATATTTAGGATTATTGGCAGCAAAAATAATTGTTGCACTTGAATAACTTGATATTCTGTAACTGATGCGGATCAATTACATGTTAAATTGTATTGTGCATGATTATCATGCACAATACAATTTGCCCCTCTGGTTTTAAGTTAGTTAAAAGGAAATTATATCATATTCCTGTGGTGAAATTTTTGCTTTCATTAGCTCTAAGTGTCAGAGTGAAGGTAATGATCCCTGGAATCTCTGTTAAAAGCAGAAAACTTATAAAGTCTTTCAGGAAACTGACAAGATATGGGTACCTGATCATAGAACAATCAAATGTTTTGTTACAAATGGTCAACAGGGTTGAAAAAAAGATGCAAATTAAGAGCCAGATTTAAAAAGAATTAAAAGTGAAGCTACCAGGAAGCCTTTCTCCTCTAACGATGCTGTAATCTAGAACTGCTGCTTATCTGGCGTACCTAGAAGTACACGGTGTTAATTGTTCAGACACAGAGTCAAGGTAAGGAAGGCTGAAACCTGGCCACCACTGAACAAGACCCTTAATATAAAAGATCAGAACTAAGCCAAGAAACAGCGGAGGAATGGCCTAATGAGATGAGAGAGAGAGACTCTTGAAAGAAGACATGATTTGACCTAGTTGGGTTAGTAATCAGCATGGAGCTCCACTTCTATGCAGACACCAACAACGTGGAGGTGGGTATTGTTAACGGTGAATAGCTGTCCTTGAAGATGGAGTCAAAAATCCATTACCTAACCTACTGCTAGTTTTTAGAAGACATGATTTTCATGTAGGACAGTGCTCTGTTGTACCGAACACCTTCCTTGCCTGGGTAAAAGCCGTAAAGATATAAAAGTAATGGCATAGGGCCTTTATTCAAATGACCTAACCCCTGCCTGTGCAAATTCTCAGCTGTCCAGGTCATCGCAACAGCAATTAAGCTTAAATCGGAGGATACTGGACTTTTGTTCACTTCTTTCTGAAAACATTTCCACACCTATCCAGGAGTCTTTGTCAATTCTGCCGGCTCACGCTTGAGCAACCTGCAGTTGGAGCGCTGCTGTTTTTAAGGACATGGAGGTCCATCTTCCTAGGCACATTCTAAGTCAGATGCAAATCAATGATCCACTTTTCACTGTCCAACACGGTCGTTAGAAGCTATTGCTTGGTGTGAATAGAGTCAGGTGACTCCACTCACATCTGAATCATGATGAGATGCTGATGTAATCTTTTTGGGATGAGTTGGAGGACCGAGCTGTAAACATTGGGGAGTTGGAAGCACAATCCTCCCCTCTGTTTAATGATGGCTTTTCTCTTTTGACCAAGATGACTTATTTCATCCCTATTTCTAACCATGTGTTCTCACTGTCCAAAATCTGGATTACATTACGGTTTAAAGTATATGTCCTTATTTCTTGAGCTGCAGGTGGACTGCTGAATGTCGCCCTGAGCTGCTGGCCCTTCTGTACTGTACCATGCGTAGCTGTTGTTTAGTTTCTCCAGTGTAGCAGTCCTCGCTCCGTTGAGTACCTCAACTTCTTTGGTTCGAATTTTGTATCAGGTGTCATCCATTTATCTAAACCAGTGAGTATGTGGCGCTCTGCTTTTCACATTCTCCATGTACAAATCGGCCACGATGGATGACACTGGGGAGCGCATGGCAAACACGGGTTTCTGTCGGTAAAAGCTTTCTCTGTACTTGAAATTGTGATTGAGAGACAGAAGTCCAACAAGTCACAAATCTGGTTTTGGTGTTAAATTGGTTCTTTTTTCTTTTTCTTTTTTTTTTTCCTTTAAATGTGTTAAATTGGTTCTGTCCTAAACCCCATGCTGCAAACATGTGGGCCCTTCTTAAATGAGAGATTTATGAAGAATGAAAATAGTCCACCTCTCTGAACAGCTTCTGGAAAAAAAATTGACAGTTTGCATGAATGGTTACGGAAAACAATGTTGGCTATCGGTCAGATGTTTATTTTTACATTTTCAGCAAGGTTTAAATATACATTTTGAGTTGTTTATTATTCTCAATGTTTTTGTCAGTGATTCAATGAAACTGCATAATAATTCTACATATTAACATTTGCCCCCTAATTGTGCACAGATATTCCCTTAAGAAAGCCAAAACCTAATTTTACTTTCTGAGGTGTATTAACATTTTGAATTCACAGAGAGGACTGTTGCTCAACAGAAAAACCTTATCCGCAAAATTGCAATTTGTCCCTAACTGTGCACATTTAGCTACCGGAGAGCCAGTAGAGGGCGCTGTATGACAGGCAGAGTCATTGCAGTGCTCCATCAGTGGGAGATGCATGGGCACAGAAGAAAAAAAATATTTTAGAAGCTGAACTGGATGAGCAAATCTGTCCATTAGGTGGCAGCAGTTAATGGGGCCGGTGGGCCAGTAAAAACGAAATGTCACCCAAAACATATATTTTTTTTTCCTTTCTTCTTTAATGGAATAGTTAGGGGCATGATTAAAGTGTTGTGTAATAACACCAGGTACTGATGGATTTATTTTATTGGCCAATATTTAAAAGTTGGAGCCTGCCGTACCAATTTCAATGTTTTTTTAATAGCAAATTTATTTAAAATGCAAAGCAAATGGAAGGTTTATAAGTGTGAGGGTTCCTATCCAA
Source organism: Fundulus heteroclitus (assembly GCF_011125445.2). Classification (NCBI taxonomy): domain Eukaryota; kingdom Metazoa; phylum Chordata; class Actinopteri; order Cyprinodontiformes; family Fundulidae; genus Fundulus; species Fundulus heteroclitus. The sequence continues at coordinate 19,545,495 of NC_046383.1, read as the reverse complement.
CAGAATGCACTGTTGTGAAATCAGCCAACAGGAAAATAATGCAAGATCAGACTCTAAGGCTGATCTAAGGTCACAATAAATGTAAGGGACTGTTGCAGTCACCCCTCCCAAGTGACTGTTCTCACAGCAGGGGGGACATTGATCCTCCTGGGCATGGCACAGCCACTCTCTTTTGCCTGGTGTTAAGTTGGAGAAGACTCATCTTCCTCTGCGGAGGATCTGTCTGGAGTTCGTAGAACTGCCACATATACAAGCTGTATCGAAGCTAAGTCTGCAGCCTGTCTTCTGCGTAATCAGATGCCAGAGTACAGAATCCATCTATGCAGAAACCAGCCTTGTGATTTTCCTCAGTTGTTGTAGGAAAGCTGAGTACACTGCAGTCTCCAGAGAACGAACACAGCCACATTTTAATACATTTTTCCTCACAACTTCCCTATATGTAATTGGGCTGTTTTACATAAATAGCCCCTAGTGAATGGTATGCATCAAACTTAAAAGCTCCAGACTTTGGTTCAATCCAGGAAACCAATGCCTGGGGGTTTAAATCCTGGGTCAATTTAACCATGTGTTAATTGAATATACAAAGGTTTATTTTTGTGTGAAATATTGTGCCCCCCCCCCCCCCCCCATTTTTTAACCACTTGAAATTCAAAAGTACGGACATCTTTATCTAGTGAAGGAGAAGATTTACTTTGTGCCATTCACGGCTTTCATGCTGCTGAAAACCTTGAATGCTTTGTATCAAATCAGACATTATTAATCCTAAAACGTAAACTGTGAGAACCCATAGCTTCTGATTAAAAAAGGGTGGCATTTTGATAATTTTAAATATTATCAAAAGGCAATATTATTGTGACCTATTATGAGATTTAACCCTTTTATGAATTATGGGTGGCATTTTGATCATTTTAAATATTAGAGACTCCTCCAAGGATAATTATGTGTGGTCAGTTGATATTAATAGAAATGACTTTCATTAAATTGCCCCAACAGTTAGCGTCCATTGGTCTATTATGCCCCCTAGTGTCGGAAACATTTTTTAGTCGGTTGAGCTACGATTAAACAATCCGGTGATCCAGACACTAGATATCATGTAAAGATTCATGTTTAGATTTTAACAAGATTTGTCGAGATGAAAAACCAACATTTTTGTAATTTCACTGTTTGTAATGGCAACGGGAACAGGCAACAATGACAAAGACCAACGACAAGGACCAATGACATGGACCAACAGCTGAGAGCAATGACATTAACCAATCACAGAAGTTACAGATGTGCAGACAATTACGCGAACCAACAACAGGGGGCAACAGCATCAAAAAAAAACTGCAAGGTGTAGGCTAGTTTACTGCACATGAACTGGCAAGATCACAATGAGTAAACACCACAATAGCAGCTTAGAGACATACACATATATGCAACATCTACATGTGCAACATGGACATATAAAACATAGACATATATAACATAGATGTGCAACATCTACATGTGCAACATAGACATGTCAAACATAGACATAATGAACATAGACATATAGAACATAAACATATACAACATAGACATTTGCAACATCAACATATGCAACACAGACATATGCAACATCTATATATGTGACATCTACATATGCAACATAGACATATACAACATCTGCATATGCAGCAAATGCATGTGCAACTTGTACATATGCAGACAACACATATGCAACAACGACACAACATCTAGACACATTACATCTACTTATTTTTGATATAATCTGAACCCCATACATCAATTCCTGTAGCTATACGCTTGGATGTTTATTTACATTTCAATAACAACAAGTTAAAGGTTATTGATAAAATATCTCAGAACAGAAGTTTGACTTTTTGACTACAATACAATAGCAACCAGACACTTTAGATTTTCTGCTGCATGGAACCCATGTTGATGCTCATTATTGCACCAATATGGACCTTTAATTTGCATAGTACTAAATGATTTGTTTTCAATGCACATACGTGTGGGTGAAGCAACTAATCCCATTTTTTTTTATATTAACATTACACTATGGAATTATATTAATGGGAATGGGGGGGGGGGGGGGTATTACTTCTAGTTAAATATTGTAAGTAGTTTTATATCCTGTACTTTTGTGCTTTAACTTCAGTAAAAGGTTTGAGTTGATACTGTTACTTCTACAGAGGTATTTTTAAACCCTAGTATCTATACTTCTACTAGAGTAGTAGATGTGAATACTTTTGACACCTCTGACAAACAGGAACGAGCAACTGCAAGCATGGAGAACTGAGGGACATGAGAAATAAATTTGGAGTGAGAGCAACACGAATTGGCAGTGTGTGGAACAGAGAACAGAGAACCATTAACTCATCAAAGAGTTTAATAGAATAGCTCTTATTGTGATTGTACAGGGTTCAAGGAAATTGGAGTGCAACTCTCTTTGGTTCAAAATCACAAAGAGCATGAAAGGCAATGCTAGCATAAAACAAAATAATATAGAAATATATATACACAGTAGCAGTGTGAGTCAGAGTAATGTGCAAGTCAGGTGCAAGTCAACATTGTAAACATGAGATGAAGCAGTTCATTTCACTTAGTGTATTGGTTATTGCAAAGAAATTGCTCATTGATTGCACATGCTAAATATGATCAGTATATGTATGATACAGGGGACATGTTCATTTGGTTTCGTGATTCTTGGCTACAGTGACAGCTCTCTCATGGAAGCTATCTCTGAGTCTGTTTGTTCTGGTTTTGTGACCTGTACCATCGGCCCAAAGGTAACAACAGGTCACACAGGTGAAAAAGAAAAGGCCCAAGGTGTAACAGATGAAGTCTAGTTGCTAAAATTGGGGCTAAGTCTTCCAAAATTTACCAAAAAAGTCTGAAAATCTAATTTTCATTCAGTTTTTTTCACTCAAATGTATGCTGGTTGACTGCAACATCGTTGACGATAACTTCTTCAAAGCTGGAATTTTCAAGAAAGAAGTCTTAAGTTTTGAGAAATGCAACACTAAAAATTAAAATCATTACCAATGGTATGGATAGAAACGGATTCAAAAGAAAATAATGAAATCAACACTTGTTTAAAGGTAAAGTATTTTATTTCAAACATTTGCCGGTAAACACACTGACTGGCACGTTAAGCCTCTTGTTAAGCATAACCTCCAATTCCTGCAACGGCATCTGCTTCACATCGTAGCCTGCAGACTTTGCTGTTTTATTAACAGGCACAATCTCCTCTCCACTGCTGGGATCATTTCTCCCCACTGCGGCAAATGTAGGAAAGAACTGTTTCTCATTCTCAGGGAGGTCAGGTTTGTATGAGGGGCAGCAGTAAGCGGACCACATGTACTCAGGAACATAAACTCTGTTATTGATCTTGTGTGTCTTGGATTTGTAAGGCATGACCCCAGTTATTACGTACATTGGACCGTTGCCGAAGTTATTCAATCTCTTCGACACATTTTTCTCCAATTGGCTCCAGGGGCCTGAATTGGAGCCTTCCTTCTGGGGGACAATGTTTGTCAGAGTAAAGGTAGCTACTCTATCTTCTCCTGTCTTCTGGTGCGAACTAGGATTGAGGTGTCCCCTGGTGAAACCAGAGTTTGTGTAGTCCTGGTTGACCGCTCTGCTTTCAAACACATTCTGATCAACAGAACGGCCAAAAGGTCTCATATCTGGATCAGCACCAGAAAACGCCAACGGAAAAAAGAACACCAGGAAATGAATGATTAATTGACAAACACTTGGTTTGACTTGACATAATTGTTGACCTAAAATTGTTCAAGCGGTTCATAATCAGCCTTGGATGTTTACATTTTTTCATGTTTCAACATTAAAAGCTGAGGATGAACCATTTAACATGCAAAGTTTCATTGGGGCCATTTTCTGAGTATGAGGCACTAGGGTGTAGGATCAGAGGTGGATATAGTAGCCTGAGCAGTCCTCACTCCATTGGACCGCATACACAGTGCTGCTCTGAGTTTCGTCCGCTTTGGGTGTTCTGTCTTTGGGATGAACCAGTTTTTGTCTGAGTGTTATTTGGTTTGAAATTTACTGGTACAGCATGTTGTGTTTGGAGAAAATTCTCCTGAGTCTCTCAAAAACACCTGACACATGGAATGACAATATTTTTGCGTCTCTCTTTTCCCTCCTCTGTGTTTGAAGCTGTATTGTTTTTTTTCCTGCCAGCTATGCTGATTTGACAAAGGGCCATTTTGACTTCTGAGACTCCCATCTTCCTCAATATGTACTGCACAGTCCAGAAAAGATAACATGTTGTTCTTGGTCTCCTCTCTGGTAAACTCCAACCTGCTGCTCATCTTCTACCGATCGTCTACTGACAGCCTGCTGACAAACTGTATCACAACATGGTACGGCAGCTGCACTGCTGCAGACAGGGAGAGGCTCCAAAGAGTCAAACAGTCAGCCCAAATGATTGTTGGATGCCCTTTCCCCTCCCCTATGGACATTTACATCTCCTGCTGCCCCAGCAAAGCCACAGCTATCAGTAAAGAAGCTCCCACCCTGGCTTTCAACCGTTTGACCTGTTGCCTTCAGGGAGCATTAAGACCAGAACAAACAGACTTAAGAACAACTTTTTCTTTCCTAAGGCGATAACCCCCCTGAACAACCCAAACAAACAAAAAAACTCACTACTGTGGAATTATAAAAATGTACAGTTTTTTTTATAATGTGCAATATTCTGTCCTACAATCTGAAATATTGACACACACATCTTTAACAATTTATATAACAATTTATCTTATTTCTACAATGTGCATAACACCCAGGACTGTACACCTTACCTCTTAATGTTTATACGGTATATATTTTTGAATATTTGACATTTTGATATTTCTGCAATGAATTTGGAGCTAGCTTTAATCTCGCTGTACATGTGTTGTACATGTTGTACAATGGCAATAAACGACATTCTGATTGTGAAACAATACAGAGTGACAGAACTGAAGAGGTTAAGGAAAATTTGAAAGTGGCTCAGCAAAAACAGTAAAGCATTTGCAAACTGGGCAAAAATGTTGATACAAAGTAGGTGTATGCAGATCTGCCGGGTAAAGTCAAATATGTCAGGCTGATAAAATGCAGGTGTGCGCTGGTCTGACGGTTAAATTCAAATCTAAAAAAGACGCCCGCTTAATTAAACCGCTTCTTTTGTGTCTTACCTCTCTGAGCTGCTTCACCCATATTCTGCTCAGTGCCTCAGGTCAGCTGATCCACTTCTCCTGGAAGTGTTGAGGTCTAAATGGGACAGAGCTTTTAGATTTTAGTGTTGCTGCTGTGGGATAATTTACTATTAAAAATCCGATTAGCCTCTTTACTGTCTACTTTTAAAATCTTTCTAAAATAAATTTTTATTATTTTTCTTTTGCCACAGCATAACACTATTGTTTTTACTGTGTCTTTAATTTTTCGTTATTGTTTTGTTTTTAATTGTTAGTTAATTGTTATTTCGTTTTTGGTTGTAATTACTTCTTGTTTTTAACATGCAGCTCTGTGTTGTGGCTGTTTTAAAGTTCTTTATAAATAAATGAAGTTAAGTTTTACAGTGTCCAGCTTTTGGGATAAGCAAGAACCATTATAACCAATATTCACCTTATAAAACTGACTCATATTTTGTGTTTTTCTCAGCTTAGGATGATAGAAATAAAACATTGGAGGGTCTGTCCCGAAAAGAAATTAACTTTATACTAGCAGCAATAAGTGGCTGGGCTTTTGCTTGAAACTTTAAATAATCTTCAACTACATTTTAGCAATGATTAATGATCAACTGCCATGAGTTTTTTGCATGTTTGTGTTTTTGTATGTAACCTTTATTTATCAAGGTAGATCTATATTTTGTATAGGATGATATAAATAATAACCTGCAGGGTTTGTCCTGGAAAGAAATTACTTTTATAATTGTTAGTTGCTTTATTGAAAAAAGAAAAAAAATACCAGAGAGATTTGAAAAGTCAGTCAATATAGTCGCTTTGTCATATAACACTTTCAATAGATACAGCTACAGTCGGTACCATGTGGTGATCTGTGATTTGGTAAGACGTATTGCATCACTTCCTGTTTTCTGTTGCTACATTCTGTGGTATGTGGACTGAGGTCTGGTATTCCAGACTCTCTCGATTTTATCCTAGTTTTCTTTACTGGGACATTTCTGTTTTTTATGGAAAGTTTTGCTGCTACACAAGAAAAATTATTTTAGGAGCATTGTTGCTAATTTGTTAAAAGGTCTCTATTGTCCCGGTCTCTCTTGAAAAAGAGATTTTTAATATCGTCTATATCTACTTTGATAAATTAAGGTTACATACAAAAACATGCAAAAAACTCAAGACAGTTGATCAATAATAATTGCTAATGTAGTTGAGGATGATTTAAAGTTTCAAGCAAAAGCCCAGCCACTTATTGCTGCTAATATAAAGTTAATTTATTATCAGGACAGACTCTCCAGTGTTTTATTTCTATCATCCTAACAAAAGGTGAGAAAAACACAAAATATGAGTCAGTTTTATAAGGTGAATATTGGGTATAATGGCACTTGCTTATATCAAAAACTGGACACTCTAAAACTTAACTTTATTTATCCACCTCTCTGAGCAGCTTCAGGGAGGCTGTGGTCACTGTAACACGAAAGGCAGATCGTCAGTAGATCAGGAAATTGACAGATTGCATGAATGGCTCCTGAAAGCAAGGTTTATGTAAACATTTTGAGTTGGTCATTATTCTCAACGTTTTTTGTCCGCCATTCAAACAAACTGCATCATAATTCTGCATATTAACATATGTGGTCGGACTCATCTCAAATAGTGATGAGACAGCCTACAGAGATGAGGTCCTGAAGTTGGCAGCCTGGTGCTCAATGAATAAGCTTGCTCTGAACAGCAATGGTCGACTTCAGGAAACTCCCTTTTCATCAGTGGTGAACGTGTGGAGAGAGTCCACACCTTCAAGTTTCTTGGCGTTCTCATCTCCTTCGACATCTCCTGGTCTGTCTGAGACCATTACAGAAGTCACCAAGAAGGCTCAGCAGCAGCTACACTTCCTGAGAGTCCTCAGGAAGCACAAACTAGACTCCAACCTGCTGCTCATCTTCTACCGATCGTCCACCGACAGCCTGCTGACAAACTGTATCACAGTATGGTAAGCAGCTGCACTGCTGCAGACAGGGAGAGGCTCCAAAGAGTCAAAAAGTCAGCCCAAATGATTGTTGGATGCCCTTTCCCCTCCCCTATGGACATTTACATCTCCTGCTGCTCCAGCATTGCCACAGCTATCAGTAAAGAAGCTCCCACCCTGGCTTTGAACCGTTTGACCTGTTGCCCTCAGGGAGCCGCACCAGATGCATTATGACCAGAACAAACAGACTTTAGACCAACTTTTTCTTTCCTAAGGCGATAACCCCCCTGAACAACCCAAACAAACAAAAAAACTCACTACTGTGGAATTATAAAAATGTAGATCTTTTTTATAATGTGCAATATTCTGTCCTACAATCTGAAATATTTACACACATATATTTAACAATTTATATAACAATTTATCTTATTTCTACAATGTGCATAACACCCAGGACTGTACACCTTACCTCTTAATGTTTATACGGGATATATTTTTGAATATTTGACGTTTTGATATTTCTGTAATGAATTTGGAGCTAGCTTTAATCTCGCTGTACATGTGTTGTACATGTTGTACAATGACAATAAAAGGCATTCTGATTCTGAAACAATACAGAGTGACAGAACTGAAGAGCTTAAGGACAGTGTGAAACTTGCTCAGCAAAAACAGTGAAGCCTTTGCAAACTGGGCAAAAATGTTGATATAAAGTAGGTGTATGCAGATCTGACGGGTAAAGTCAAATATGTCAGGCTGATAAAATGCAGGTGTGCGCTGGTCTGACGGTTAAATTCAAATCTAAAAAAGACGCCCGCTTAATTAAACCACTTCTTTTGTGTCTTACCTCTCTGAGCTGCTTCACCCATATTCTGCTCAGTGCCTCAGGTCAGCTGATCCACTTCTCCTGGAGAAGTGGATCAGCTGACCCCAAGGGTCCATCCTGGGTCCCCTCCTTTTCAATATCTACATGCTCCCTCTAGCTCAGATAATAAAAAATAACAACATCAGCTACCATAACTATGCAGACGACACACAGCTCTACATCACCATGTCACCAGGTGACTATGGACCAGTTCAGGCACTGAGTAAATGCCTAGAAGAAATCAATGCCTGGATGTGTCAAAATTTTCTTCAATTGAATAAAAATAAAACTGAAGTAATAATCTTTGGACCAATAGAGGAGAGATAAAAAGTTAGCACACAGCTTCAGTCGCTTCAGCTAGGAACCACTGATCAGGCCCGAAACCTGGGTGTAGTGATGGACTCAGACCTGAACCTTCAAAAGCACCTAAAGACAACTACAAGGTCGGCTTTCTAGCACCTGAGGAACATTTCCAGGATTAAAGGACTAATGTCTCAGCAGGATCTGGAAAAACTAATCCATGCGTTTATATTCAGTAGAATTGATTACTGCAACGGTGTTTTCACAGGTCTGCCTAAAAAGTGGATCAGACAGCTGCAGCTGATCCAGAATGCTGCTGCCTGCGTCCTCACTAAGACTAAGAAAGTAGAGAACATCACCCCAGTTCTAAAGTCCTTACACTGGCTCCCTGTATCTCAGAGAATAGACTTTAAAATACTTCTGTTAGTCTATAAATCCCTGAATGGCTTAGCACCTAAATACATCACAGACTTGTTATCAGTGTATCAACCTTCCAGACCACTAAGGTCTTCTGGCTCCAGCCTACTCTGTAGAACCAGAACCAAACATGAAGAAGCAGCATTTAGTTCCTATGCTCCACTTATCTGGAACAAACTTCCAGAAAACTGTAAAAGTGCGGAAAGCCTGAGTTCCTTTAAATCGAGATTAAAAACACATTTGTTTAAAATTGCCTTTGAATGTTCCAGTTAAACTGTTTTACTGTTTTTAATGTTCTTTTTTTGTTTCTACATTATATCCCTACTTGCTTTTATTCCTATATTTTAATCATGTAAAGCACTTTGCATTGTCTCTGTACTGAATTGTGCTATATAAATAAATTTGCCTTGCCTTGCCTTGGAGGTGTTGAGGTCAAAATGGGACAGAGCTTTTAGATTTTAGTGTTGCTGCTCTCAGACTGTGGGATAATTTCCCTCTAAAAATCAGACAAGCCTCTTTACTGTCTACTTTTAAAGTCTTCCTAAAATAAATTTGTATTCTTTGTCTTTTGGCACAGCCTAACACTATTGTTTTTACTGTCTTTAAATTTTAGTTTTTAATTGTTAGTTAATTGTTATTTTCTTTTTAGTTGTAATTGCTTCTTGTTTTTAACATAATAATAATAATTGAACTTTATTGATCCCACAATGGAGAAATTCACTTCTTCATCTTAACCCATCCCCTTGGGGAGCAGTGGGCTGCCACTGTGCGGGGCCTGTGGATTAAGGGTCTTGCTCAGGGAGCCAGAGTGCCGGCAATGAGGATCGAACCGGGTACTTGCAACCTCCTCTGAGTGCAAGCGCGCTGCTCTAACCACTAGACCACAAACCCCCCTGCTGTTTGTGGTTAAGTTAAGTTTTAGAGTGTCCAGCTTTTGGTATAAGCAATAACCATTATAACCAATATTCACCTTATAAAACTGACTCATATTTTGTGTTTTTCTTACCTTAGGATGATAGAAATAAAACATTGGAGGGTCTGTCCTGAAAAGAAATTAACTTTATTCTAGCAGCAATAAGTGGCTGGGCTTTTGCTTAAAACTTTAAATAATCTTCAACTACATTTTAGCAATGATTAATGATCAACTGCCGTGTGTTTTTTGCATGTTTGTGTTTTTGTATGTAACCTTTATTTATCAAGGTAGATCTATATTTTGTAATGGATGATAGAAATACTAACATGTAGGGTTTGTCCGGGAAAGAAAGTAGCTTTATATAAGCAGCAATAAGTGGCTGAGTTTTTCCTCGAAACTTTAAATCATCTTCAAATACATTTTAGCAATTATTAATCATCAATTGTCATGGTTTTTTTTGCATGTTTTTGACAAATTGTCACTAAAATAAACACTTCAGTCCATCGTAATGCAGATTTGACTTTATTGAAGGTTTCACAAATTCAAGACAAAAAGCAACTTATCAGTGATCACATTCCAAAGATTATATTTATGATAATGATCAATTTCCACTTATGAAGATGTCGCACATAAATATTAATTCAATGATAATATATGCTATACATTGCCTGAATGAAGATAAATCAAGAACCATATTTATTTTGGTCTACAGTGCTCATGAAATAAAGTTATCTCCTTATTCAGCCACTGCCTCAATAAGGCCTCCAGGTCACTCAAGGGCATCTGCCTGACATCAAAACCATTATTTGAAGTTTTGACAACAGTGTCATTGTCACTAAATTCATAATTTCTTCCCACAGCTGCATATGTGGGGAACAATTTTTTGTCTTCTTTTTTCAGATTTTTCTTAAAATCAGGGCAGCAATAAGCAGACCAAATATACTCAGGTGCATACACCATACGATTCGCCATTCTATAACTCTCAGTGATGTTATGTTCAGTCTTAAAGGGAATTGCTCCTGTAATCACATACATGTTCCCATTGCAGGATTTTTTTCTCTTTGATACTTCATTCTCCAGGTTGCTCCATGTCCCGGCATTTGAGTCTCCTCGCTGCGGCACTATGTTGGTCAGGGTATAGGTTGCCTCTTTGTCTTCTAAAGTTCCTTGGTGCTGTTTCGGGGCCAGATGCCCCTTGGTGTACATGGAGCTGGCTTTGTAGTCTAGAAGTGATGCCTGTTCTTTAAATTGATCTTTCTCCTCCAATGGCTGCATTTCTGGGTTGCCGTTTCTATCAGTTAACTGATTGACATTGAGGAAAAAACTTTCAGTTACATCTTTGACATGCAATATAGCAAAGATAATTTAGTAATCCAGTAATGTTTAACAGGTGTGAATGAATATTAGTTCTGTGACAAACTTGCCAATGAAACTACTTTTTTTAGTTTAATGTTGTTAGTATTTTATTGTCTTACCTGTGGCTCATACATCCAGACTTCATCTTCTAGCTTTTGATCTTTCTCAGGCAGACTGACGATGTATGCAGAATACAATGCTACATGATGCTTAGGGTTATACAATGTGGCAAAGCGCATCTTGTTCTTGTATTGTTGGCATATTGGCTGATAATCTTTGACTGCTATTCCTTTTGGTGAAGTGCCATTGTAGAAGAACTCCTTGCATTCAGAAAAATCATTGCTGAGCAAGCCGGAGACTGTACCAATAAAACAGGACAGAAGAAACAGGAAAGCAGCAGCTGAGACCTGATCCATGTTGCTCTGTGAGATCATCTGCAATAGAGCTAGCTGCCTTTAGACAGAGTTAATAACCACTGTTTCCAACTCCTTATCAAGGAAAGCTGCTATTGGCTGTCCTAAAAGTCGCTAGATGATGTCATCTCTCATTTGCATATTTGTTTATGTGATCCAGGCTGTAGGAAAGAGAAGCTTGTGGCAAGACAAGTTTCTAAAGTTCTTCTAAAGTCTAAACTTCTAAAGTTTCTAAAAACACTCTAAATGTGTATGGAATTACAAATGAACCTTTTGAAATAATTTAGGATTTTTTTATGCCTGAATCCACACTGCACATATCAAATTTGACCAAAAAGACAGTTATCAGAAGCACACACAGTGAACGAGGTTTAATAGATTCAAGCTGTGTGTGATTTAAATTCAGGGATTATTTTAGTGCAACACTAGCAGAGACAAAAAGAACTAGATTAAAACTATAAATATGTTAAATTTATATCATGCTTAGTAATCCAGGACGTAATCACCAACAGCTTTGTGCATGTGTTATAATTTGCAATGTGAAAACAATGCAGCAGGTCTTCCTTGTCTCTTTTCTCTTACTCTTACATGTAGGGCTTTCAGGACGGCTGCAGCTGTCTGGTTCTGTGTGAGAGAGAGTTTAAGGAAGTGGGCGGGGACTCGAGAAAGTGGCTGCATCTGAAAAGTTCTAACTATAGCTCCTAGCTCCTCTTCCTAGCTCCTCTTCCTCCATGGGGTCAACAGTAAGAACTCTATCGTAAGGAGGAAAGGAGGTTCAGACTAGTGTGCCAATTTTGGACAGCCTTTAACTCAGGGGCGTAGCCAGAATATTTTTACCGGGGTGGCCAACATGGGGCACAAAGCTAGCGAGGGGTGGCCAATAGAAAACCCTTTACAAACATATATACTATATACAGTACACAACCTAACCCCTTCTTGCTAACACTTAACAGGAATAAGTAGGTTTAGAAAATAGCTGAAAATGCCTGTATACATAAAATAATCGACTCAAATACTTGTTCACACAAATGTACTTTATTTAAAGTTCAAAAACAGACAGTCACAAAAAAACCATATCAAATTGTGGCATGAACCAATAAAAAAGTAATTTTCTTAAGTCTTGCAGTAACCAAGACATTTTTGCTTTTACAGTGCTTGCGTATGAAACATTTAACAAACAGGTTTTGGATTTACCTTTCTTACATATGAACTATTAAATACACAAGTAAATCATTTATTTATCTTGCACATCGTTAGCCTCATTGTATAATTGACTAAGTCATATTTGAAAGCTTTTGGAAAGCAAGGATAAAATATTATAGGAAGAAGCACATATTTCATGTAACAGCAATTTCAGGGAAAATAGGGAACAACAGTCATATTTTGACTACAAGGTTATACTGTATGTGTAAGAAACAGTTATACTTTTACTTAGTCTAAAACAAAAATAATTACTTTTACAAAAATAACTTCCCAGCAAAGATCCATAGGCTCCATCTCTGGTTACCAGACTCAGTTCAAGCCATTTATATGTGTTGTTCCAGTCTTTAGAAAAGCATCTTCTTCTGTCCCCTTGACAGGTTCGAGGGAAGATTTTTAGTTGTGGCTGCTTGGGCCGTTCTAGTCTTGACTGGCATGTATCTATAATGAAAAAGGATCGAAAGTCTGTTATTCTGACATTAAAATGATGATGACAATAACAATAAATAATAATAATACCAGCCTCCCCATAGTTATGATCATTTCTAGCTGTATTAATGGCCAATAGGCATTTCGATTCAGACAAATAAAACTAATATATATATATATATATATATATATATATATATATATATATATATATATATATATATATATATATATATATATATATATACAACGCATAATTATTTTTAAAAATTTTTTAAGTGTATATATTTAAGTGAGTCCGTCACCCCCTGGCCACGCCCCTGCAGCATGGTACGGCAGCTGCACTGCTGCAGACAGGGAGAGGCTCCAAAGAGTCAAACAGTCAGCCCAAAAGATTGTGGGATGCCCTTTCCTCTCCCCTATGGACATTTACATCTCCTGCTGCTCCAGCATTGCCACAGCTATCAGTAAAGACAGCTCCCACCCTGGCTTTGAACCGTTTGACCTGTTGCCCTCAGGGAGCATTATGACCAGAACAAACAGACTTAAGAACAACTTTTTCTTTCCTAAGGCGATAACCCCCCTGAACAACCCAAACAAACAAAAAAACTCACTACTGTGGAATTATAAAAATGTAGATCTTTTTTATAATGTGCAATATTCTGTCCTACAATCTGAAATATTGACACACATATCTTTTACAATTTATATAACAATTTATCTTATTTCTACAATGTGCATAACACCCAGGACTGTACACCTTACCTCTTAATGTTTATACGGGATATATTTTTGAATATTTGACGTTTTGATATTTCTGTAATGAATTTGGAGCTAGCTTTAATCTCGCTGTACATGTGTTGTACATGTTGTACAATGACAATAAAAGGCATTCTGATTCTGAAACAATACAGAGTGACAGAACTGAAGAGCTTAAGGACAGTGTGAAACTTGCTCAGCAAAAACAGTGAAGCCTTTGCAAACTGGGCAAAAATGTTGATATAAAGTAGGTGTATGCAGATCTGACGGGTAAAGTCAAATATGTCAGGCTGATAAAATGCAGGTGTGCGCTGGTCTGACGGTTAAATTCAAATCTAAAAAAGACGCCCGCTTAATTAAACCGCTTCTATTGTGTCTTACCTCTCTGAGCTGCTTCACCCATATTCTGCTCAGTGCCTCAGGTCAGCTGATCCACTTCTCCTGGACGTGTTGAGGTCTGAATGGAAGTTCATAAAGGACAGAGCTTTTAGTGTTGCTGCTCTCAGACTGTGGAATAATTTCAGTCACACAGTTGTACACAAGTATTGTCTTAAGAAAGCCCTAACCTCACTTATGATTTCTGAGGTTTATTAACACTTTGAATTGACAGAGAGGACTGTTGCTCAACAGGAAAACCTTATCCACAAAATTGCAATTTAAACCAACCTGTGCACAGCTAGCTACCAGCGAGCCAGTAGAGGGCGCTGTATGACAAGCATAGTCATTGAAGTGTTCTATCAGCGGGAGATACATCTGCACAAAAGAAAAATCTTCAATTTAGAAACTAAATTGAATAAACAGATCTGTCTATTAGATGGCATCTCATAAGATGTCATAGGTCAATACATTTCATTGTGTACCATATAGAGTACTTTACTGCCTTTTCATTATCATTTAATTTTGACTTTATTGCACTGCTCTTTCTCTATATGTTTGTTTCAGTTAGTTTTTCTGTTTTATTATTCTGTACTTTTATCCTTAGCCACCATAAATTTCATGTTTGGTTGTACAAAAACTCAACACCTATTAGCAGCAACCAACTTTTTTGTGATGCATACAACCTGACTTTGATCAATTTTTAATTAAAAAAGATAAATTAGCATAAACCAGTACCCTAGAATATCCATTTTATATAAGCTAAATGTAATAAAATTTTTATACATAAAATTATTTAATTTATTGAACAGAAAGGATTCACATCAATCCTTAAATGAGCTAGCAAGGACAACCAAGACTAGATCAATATTTGCTTCTAGTTTTCATTTTGCTGTATTTTCGTTTGAATTTTCCTACATTTTATTCCAACTGTTTTTTTTTTTTTTACTTGCTTTTTTCCCCCAATATTTTAATCATGTAAAGCACTTTGCATCATCCTTGTACTGAAATATGCTATGCAAAAAATGTGCCTTGCTTTGCCTAGATGGTCCCACACTATCTGGCAGAATGTAAACATAATGTGAGCATTTCCAGTATATTGTTAGGACGATCTGAGCTTGGGGCCCGAGCATTTGTGCCCCACAGCTGTCTACTGAGAGCCTGTTGGGCATGCACACAGCAATTTCAGATGTTCGTTATTTAGTCCAGTATGGAGCCTTAAAAGGATTTAGCCTACTGATCTTGTCAGTTTTCTGGCAGACTTAAATATATAGACACAAATGTTTATAACAGAATTTTATTGGTAAGGGATTCTGTATTTTTTTTTTTTTTTTTTTTTTTACAATATTGCTCTATATAGAACAAACAATTCCCACTGATTATTGCAAACATAGAGCTCCACAGCGACATCTGGTGGGGTCAGGAACCACAGGACCCAAATGCAGGGACGCCACAGATGTCTTTGCTGATTATGTTCTTGTGCTGCTGAAATACCTAAGTACCACTAAATATTACCCTAACTCTCGATATCTAAAGTATATGTATAATTATTAAGTGATCAATGAGAAAGTAAACACACCATGTCACAACACGATCAATGTTTTGTACAGCTTTACTCACACAAAAAACTCACACAGTATGACATTGATATTATGCCAAACCAATTTCTTTTTACCATTATTTCCTCACAAAATCTCCACATGTTGTCAAGGTTGTGAAACATAAATCGATTGACTTTTGTTCTCTTCCAGTTCATCCTTCCACAACTTCACAGCCTCTGCCTGTGCCTCCTCCCCCATGCAAAGAGCATCAGACAGGTCCACTGTGGCAGAGAACAGTGATTAGTTGGCCTCAACCCACTCTGCTGCATTTTAAAAAATGTGAAGAATGCAATCTTCAACCGAGTCCTATTATAAAGACAGGAAGAAAGATGTCTGTACCATAGCTTCCACACCACCAGTATCTGACCAAAGGATGCTGTGAAAAAGCTTACGCCTTCCACTGGTGTGTCCACATCAGCAAGTCTGAGTGAGACCTCTGACTGCTGCTCTTCTTCCTGAAAACATCGATAAGCAAAATCATCAGTTGTAATATTTAAGTAGGCAAGTAAACTTTATTTATATAGCACCTTTCACAGATAAAAATCACACAGTGCTTCACAGAATGTAATAAATACCAAATAGAAATATCACAAGAAACACTTACACGGATAACATAAAAAAATAACATTTGAGTAAACGCTTGTCTAAAAAAACGTGTCTTCAGCTGCTTTTTGAAGGATCCAACAGAGTCGACCACGTAGAGAGAAAAGGGCAGGCCATTCCACAGTCTGGGGGCTACAGCTTGGAAGGACAGATCCCACGAGATTTAACCTGGGTCTTGGGGACCTTTTAGAAGGTTTTGGTATAGATTATTTTAGCATCAACGTTAATAAGGTATATGGGACGATTGCTGTTAGGAAACACAGGATCTTTGATTTTACCTACCACCCTCTAAACATAACTATGGTTCGTTTTAAACATAATATTTGTCTTAGTTTCCATCATTTAATAGCGCTGTAAGCATTAGTACATCATTAACAGAGAAGATTAATGGAGATTAAATGGTGTTTGTGTAACTTTAGGATTAACCTAAGATTATGGCCGGTGGCCCACTACAGTGCCCTGTAGTTTCCTAAATTATCAATTTGAGTCTCAATTATTCCTGGAGAAATAATTACATTAATAAAAATCAAGTTTCCAAAAGGTTACTATTTTTACTGAGCAAATAATTCTTTCAAATGTTTTCTCAAATAATGTTTTGTTTAACTCAGGATTTGCATTATGAATGGGTTGAAACACATATCAAATGTTGTTCTAAATTAGTTAAACTAATCTAATCTCATTCCACATTAAATAAGATAAACTTTGATTTCCTAAGTTAGATCTGCAGTGAAGCAGGATTCACTGAATCATTCTGATGATGAATTTCAACTATTTTATTTGTCTTTTTGTTCCTTGTGTGTGTGCATTGTTCCTTAGCTTCTAGTCATCTTTACTTTGCTTAGTAGTTAAGTTTCACTAGCCTAGTAGAGAGGATTTGTTGATTAAAATATATTGTTAATTCAGATAAACAGCATTCTATAGTGGTCTCTGAATGGTCAATTTATTTCTGTTAATAAATTCTTGAACTTCAAGAAAAGTTGTCAGTCATTTATTCTATATTGAAAGAGCTGGGGAAAAATAAACAGCTAGGAGCTGATCTTAGAAAAGTGTTGTATGAGGTTACCTACTGAATAGTTGTTGGATTATATTTTCTCTGTGAAACGGCTATAGAAAGGCCAAACCATCTGAAATAAGTTATTATTGTTTTTTAAAAGGTCATAAAGGTCTTTTACTCCTGAACAGAGTATGTCTCTCTACTTACGTCTTCTGCCAACTATGTGCCAAATTAATCCAAATGGATGATACAAGCTCGTGTGGGTGAAAGAAAGTGGAAAAACCTCAACTAACATTAATTGGGCCGGTGCATGCCGTGCTTTCATAGTTGAAGAACCCAGACGTACATGCAAAACTGGAGATGAGGAACTTTATTGATGAAATCAAAATTGCTTACAGGCAACAAACGGGAACAAGCAAATACAGGCGCAGAGAACCGAAGAACATGAAGACTAAATTCACAGTGAGAGCAACACAAATCAGCAGTCTATGGAAGGGACCAGGGAGTTTATATAGGCAGGGTGTGAGAGAGGAGAGGAGATACAAGTAATCAGAAATAATTAGGAGCAGCTGAGATCAACGAAAGTGGAAAACTGAGAATAACAGAAGATACTGAGCAAGGATGATGGGGAGGAACACAAGAGGAAATCTAACCAAAAGTAACCCAAGTATACAGTCTGCAAAAGTAAGAACTAATAAACAGAAATGGAAAGAATTATCCAAAAATATAATAAAAATCAAAACGCAAAATACCCAAGGATCATGACTGGTACACAGAGTGTCTGATTCTGTCTGTCATGTTAACAATAAGGGCAAAAAGATCAACTAAAACAGAGAACCATTAACTCATTAAAGAAAAAGCTCAATATGTAACAGATGAAGTCCAGGTGCTAAAATTATGGCCAAGTCTTCTGTATTTTACAATAAAAATTCAAAAATCTGATTTTATGCTATATTTTTTACTCAAATTTATGCTGGTTGACAGCAACCTTTTGTTGATAACTTCTTCAAAGATGGGATATTCAGGAAAGAAGTCCTCTTGAAATTCTTTAAAATCTAAAACATCTAAAAAATTAAAATGATGTGGACATAAACTGACTCAAAAGTATATAATAAAACCAACCCTTCTATAAAGGTAACGTCCTTTACTTCAAACATTTGCCATCAAACAGACTGACAGACATCTTCAGCCTGTGGTTCAGGATAACCTCCAATTCCTGCAACGACATCTGCTTCACATCGTAGCCTCGTACTGAAGGCTTTGCTTTTTTATTAACAGGCACAATCTCCTCTCCACTGGTGGGATCATTTCTTCCCACTGCAGCAAATGTAGGAAAGTACCGTTCCATACACTCAGGAAGATTAGGTTTGTATGAGGGGCAGCAGTAAGCGGACCACATGTACTCAGGAACAGACACTCTGTCTCTGATCCAGTGTTTCACGGTTTCGTAAGGCATGACACCGGTTATTACGTACATTGGACCAGTGCAGAAGTTCTTGAATCTGTTCAACAAATGGTTTTCCAACATGTTCCAGGTGCCCGTGTTGGAGCCTTCTTTCTGGGGAACGATGTTTGTCAGAGTGAAGGTGGCTTTTCTGTCATCTTCTGTCTTCTGGTGCGAACTTGGATTGAGGTGTCCCCTGGTGAAGCCAGAGTTCTTGTAGTCCCAGAGGACGGCTTGGCTTTCAACCACATTCTGATCAACAGTATAGTTAAAAAGGCTCATATCTGGACTGGCACCGGCAAACGCCAACTGAAAAAAAGAACACCAGAGAATAAATGATTAATTTAATCAATCATCTGATTAATTTTACAAGCAACAACAAATTACGCAACACTTGGTTTGACTTGACATAATTATGTTTGCTACTCACATTGTTCAAGGGGTTCATAATCAGCCTTAGATGTTTTAATTTTTTTTCATATTTTAACATTAAAAGCTAAAGATGAACCATTGAACATCCAAAATATCTGTAGGGCCATTTTTTGAGTATAAGGCACTAGGGATTAAAAGCAGAGGTGGATCGAGTAGCCAAAGATTTAATTTAAGTAACATGATTACAACTTTAATAGATTTTTTTACTCAAGCAAAAGTAAAGCGTAGTCATCCAAAGAAATTACTCAAGAAAGGTAAAAAAGCATTTGGTAAAAAGTCAAGTTAAAAATGGGGTCCTTGGCTAGTGCTGTTTAATCAGATTTTATTTGGGACATTGATGTGCTTGATCACACAGACAGAAATTATGATCAGGTTTTGGTACTCAAAATAATAAATAAAAGGTGAGTAAAAATAAATCGCACCATCACAAAATAATACATTTATGTAGAAGAAAAACACATTTCCAAATCTCAGTTTCCCAGCACATAAAGCCCTTGAAACCAACAGTGATGAACACAGAAGTTATTTTCAGAACTTGAGTCAAAGTACAGATTGTACTGGCAAAAACATTTAATACAAAAATAAATCATAATAAAGAAGTAAAATAAAAAAAATAAAAAATAAGAGTAGCTCTGTCACATTCTCAAGGGTCGGCGATTTTTCCGGAACATGCACGCATACTAGCGTTAAGTGAACGCGTTAGATTGGCATGTGGGACAACCAATAGGAAACTCCCCTGGAACTTGAGGGAAAGAGGAGCGAGAGAACAGGAACAAAACTCTGGCAAATCACTGCCATTCGGACCAAACAACAATGATTTGGTTAGATGTTTGACAGGCAAGCAGTTCCCACATGGAAATATTTTTTTCAACTTATGTTTGTGAATACATAATGTATTGACTACTTTAATAATGAAAGGACGATTTTACCCAGCATAACATGAAAGGTTTTCTGAACAGGATTACCAACTATAGCTTTAATACCGGGTCATTCAAAGCACAGAAGAGAAACACTCATCTCCATCAAAGAGATTCAGCTGGACTGAACCACAAACTTGATCACCCTGCAGAGTAGTTTGCAAAAAGCATGGATTCATTTATTCAAGGCTTACACCTAATGTTTGACTAATTTGTTTGACTAATGCTTAAACTAAAACCAAAGGGGCGAAATCGGTTCTCAGAGGAGGGGGATATAGCAGCTTATTTCAGAACACAGCATCCTCTTACCGGGTTCATCTCTGGCAACTTAGCGCAGACCTTCTAGGTTATTTCCAGACTTTGATCACCCCTTTTCTTTAATCAAAAACCTCTCCCTTAGATTTGTGACTAGCAAAATCCAATTACGCCAGAACCCTTTGCTTTAAATTTCAAAACCACCCACTTCGTAGAACCTTTGAAGAAGTTAGTATTTGGTTGGTGTAATTAATTACAGGCTGCTTAATTCTGGATTTGACTGCATATTGGAATTCTTAGAATACTTTAACATGTTTCGATTAAAGGTATAGTGGACAATGTTTTTTTTTTAGCTTTGAGTTCCAGGGGTATCACCTTATCTATTGGTTGTCTCACATGCCAATCAATATAACACGTAAGGCCAGTGAGCGTGCTCGTTCCTTTTTAGTTTCCGCTTGCTGACTGAGCATACACACTTCTGGTGTTAATGTATCCGGTTAGTTTTGGTGTTATTTGTTAATTGTAGCATGGCTATTCTCACTATATACTTTGAAAAAGGCCGAGAGTCACAAGGAACAAACAGTATTACAAGTTTAGGAGACGAGGGGGAAGGCCTCAGAAGAAAGAAATAAGGCCAGAGTTGATTTGAAAGATTTTTTTCCCGTGATTTCTCCTGGGGAGCGGAAGACCAGGTAAGACGGTCTTGTTCTTTCGCAGTTACTAAAAAAAAGGGACTTGGGCATTTCTAACATATATTTCCAGAAAAATCATCCATTCTACCTTTCATATACAAATTACACATATTCTTTAAAGTGTATGATAAAATAAATCACTGAAAAGGAAAAACAAATTCATTCTTCAAATTGATTTTTATAGATTTCAGACTGCTTAGATTTATTATTGAGAGTATTAAAATGTTTGATGCATAAATACAATTACGTAATCTTTATCAATTGCTAGATAAGAATAAAAGATAACTGTACTTTATAGTTCCCAGTCTGGACCAGATCTGTTGCAGCAGACATACAACTAAACAGTATTATACAATATAACTAATAACAATGGAAACATTACACAAAGTACAGTTCGTGGTTTCAATTGCCAAAATCTGTAAATCTTGATTGTTTCTTATGATTTGGATGTGATTGCCCTCAGAATAAAAGCACAGTTTATAACAGCTTAATTTGTATATATTTTTAAGAATAGATGATGATGATGTTCATTTCAATCATAATTGGAGTCTCATAAAAAAAACACATTCTTGACAAATGATTAGCTCAACATGGCTGTTCTATAAGAGGTAGATGTGTGTTGATGACAGTGGTAGTTATTTTACCTACCTGTGGTTCATATTTCCACTGGGTTCTGGGCCGCTTTCCATCTGCAGGACTCAGACTGTAGGCCGAGTACAGAGGAGCCCGATGCTGTCGGTGATACAGGCTGGCAAAGCGATATGTGTTCTTGTAGCGCTGGCATATTGGCTGGTACTCTTTACCATCAATACCAGTCGGTGGAGTTTTGTTGTAGAAGAATTGAAGACACTGGGAGAAGTCCTTACTGAGCTCACCGACAACCGGAACACCAAACCAGGGCAGGAGGAAGAGCAAGGCTGCTGAGAAGGACAGCATGGAGTTCCTCTGAGACATCCTGAGGAGAAAATTGGTCAGAAGAGATTAATCTGCTGGACAGAGAAGGAAAATCAGCTGATAGGTTTCCTCTCAAAAGGTTAATAATCCTTTGCTCTTTATGCCTCAGAAGGATGCTTTATATACCTTAAAGGGGGCGTGTTCAAAACACCCCCTTCCTGTACAACTTCCCTCAACTGATTGGCAGAACCACATATTTTTGCTATATTTTTTTATTTTAGTGATTACAGTAGCAGAAATAGAATCTTTGTATCTGTTACATACATTAAGGTTTTTATTGGCTTTAATACACAACATTAAACATTCAGCTCATTCAGGTTTGGATGTTTTTAACTCTGTAAGAGTTATAAACATCCAAAAAGATTAGTGGAGATGAACAAAGTCATATATTTAACTTTATTTGTAGATATTTTCCCATGATGAGTAACTCAAGCTTCTCTGCATTCAAACAGCGTGTTCTCTTTAAAGGGTTATTTAATTCATACAGCAAAAAAAAAAAAAAAAAACTTCAAAGTTTAAACAGGTCAAAGAAAAAATTATATCATTATCAATATTGGAGCTTTTTCTTTCTTTCATTTTTTTTTTCTGGAATATGTGTTTAAGTTTCATGCAGAGTTGGCCCAAATATTGCATTGTTGACAGCATAAAGCTGATGTTCCATTCTAATGGTCACCTGAACTCATAAATTCAACATATCTTTGCCAAATAAATTCCTCTTGCTTACACATCTTTCAAGAATCAAGAAGCTTTATTGTTAACACATGTTACCGTGATGAAATATTTCAGGACATACTCTGGCTTAGAACACACACAACAAACAATAAACAAAAAGCAATGGGTGCAGGTAATAACACAGTGAACAATATGTACAGTTTTTTTATAGTCTTAATGGTCTGCTAGTACTCGCACTGAGTTACAATAAGATAGTCCCAGCTATACGCGATCCATTGTGTTGCAGGAATCAGTCACTTGAAGCTTCTTTGATGATACATTCAGCTTGTGGTGCAATGTTCTTAAACCTGATGTGTAGTACTGTGCAATAATCTAAAACAAGTTTTGGATGTAAAGGCGTCAATAAATCAGGGGCATTCTTAGGGTCTTAAAACATCGAGGACAACATATTTTCATTTTCATGAGACAGCTGCCTCATCGTTTATAAGTTATTTAAACTTAAAAAGATAAAGAACATGTACCAGTTTTCTACTCTGGCTGGGTTTTGATTTAATGTAAATTATTATGAAACAAACAAAACATTAATCATTTTAATTTGTTTTAAAAAAAATAAGTAGTTGAAGTGAAGGTTTAAGAGACAGAGGTTACAATTAATGAGAAAAAACAAAACATTTCAATGAGAGAAGTAACGACAGCTTTTGAGGTACATAAATGACCTTTTTTACGTAAGTTTGACTCTATTATCTAATTGTTTCACTCCTGATGCTCCGTGGTCGTGGTTTCATACACTAAAAAAAGAAAAACTGGTATAAAGTTGACTTTCTAAAATGTTATTTGAATAGTCACATCAGTTCATGGTGCTAAAACCACAACATCTCAGTTAAATGTGTGACTGTGTGACGTGACTTTCAGCAGCCCAACTCAAACCTGAGAACAACTCAGCATTTTACAGTAATGTAACACCTCCCCTCCCCTCCCCTCCCCTCACTACGTAATACAGCTTATAAAATAAAAAGTAATAAAATGAGTTTTAACTTATATCAGAAAACCTTAAAGGTGAAATTATTTTTTATCTTAAAACATCGAGGGCAATATAGTTAATTTTCATGAGACACCTGCCTCATTGTTTATAAGTAATTTAAACTTAAAAAGACAAAGAACATGTACCAGTTTTCTGCTCCGGCTGAGTTTTGATTTAATGTAAATTATTATGAAACAAACAAAACATTAACAATAATTTAAATTGGCTTTAATTTTTTTAAGTAGTTCAAGTGACCGTTTAAGAGACTTAAGTTACAATTAAGGAAAAAACACATTTCCCTGAAGAAGGTAACAACAGCTTTTTGGATTCTTAAAAAGACCCTAATCTGAATTTCTGCTCTTTCTGTCTGAAAAAAATTATTCTTAAACTCAGAGAAACTATATTCACTGTGGGTCAGATCAATGAGCTTATCTGCTCATTTACATAAATTACCTTTTTAAGTTTGATACGATGATCAAAGTGTTTCACTCCTGATGCTCTATGGTTGTATTTTCTCACATTTAGAAAATGGAAAACGGACAAAGTTGACTTTCTTAAATCTTAGTCGATTCTCAATCAGTTCATAGTGCTAAAACCAAAACATCTCAGTTAAATGTGTGACTGTGTGACGTGACTTTCAGCAGCCCAACTCAGACCTGAGAACAGCTCAGCAGTTTAATTTAACACCTCCCCTCCCCTCACTACGTAATACAGCTTATAAAATAAAAAGTAATAAAATGGGTTTTAACTTACATCAGAAAACCTTAAAGGTGAAATTATGTTTTATCTTAAAACTTCGAGGGCAAAATAGTTTCATTTTCATGAGACAGCTGCTTCATCGTTTATAAGTTATTTAAACTTAAAAAGATAAAGAACATGTACCAGTTTTCTGCTCTGGCTGAGTTTTGATTTAATGTAAATTATTATGAAACAAACAAAACATTAACAATAATTTTAATTGGCTTTAATTTTTTTAAGTAGTTGAAGTGACTGTTTAAGAGACTTAAGTTACAATTAATCAAAAAAAAAAAAACATTTCCCTGAAGAAGGTAACGACAGCTTTTTGTATTTTTAGAAAGACCTTAATCTGAATTTCTGCTCTTTCTGTCTGCAAAAAAATATTCTTAAACTCAGAGAAACTATATTCACTGCGGGTCAGATCAATGAGTTTATATGCTCATTTACATAAATTACCTTTTTAAGTTTGATACACTGATCAGAGTGTTTCACTCCTGAGGCTCTATGGTTGTCATTTCTTACACTAAAAAAAGGAAGACAGACATAAAGTTTTCTTTCTTAAATCTTAGTCGATTCTCAATCAGTTCATGGTGCTAAAACCACAACATCTCAGTTAAATGTGTGACTGTGTGACGTGACTTTCAGCAGCCCAACTCAGACCTGAGAATGGCTCAGCATTTTAATTTAACCCCTCCCCTCCCCTCAGCAAGAAATAGATATAATAAACTAAAAAGTAATGAAAGGGGTTTTAACTAACACCAGAAAACCATAAAGGTGAAACTAAGTTTTTTCATTTATAAGGCAACCTGATGACTCTACTTCCAAAACGTATTTTGCTGCTTTAGAATAAATCAGCGGTTGTTTTCGGGGGTCTTAAAACATTGAGGACAACAATGGTTTCATTTTCATCTTAGTCAATTCTCAATATTTGAATAGTCACATCAGTTCATGGTGCTAAAACCACAACATCTCAGTTAAATGTGTGACTGTGTGACGTGACTTTCAGCCCAACTCAGACCTCAGAACAGCTAAGCATTTCAGTTTACCCCCCCCCCCCCCCGCCCCCAGTAAGTAATACAGTATATAAAATAAAAAGCAATCAAAGGGTTTTTACTAACATCAGAAAACACAATAGTGAAATTATAATTTCAACCCAATGCTTTTGCAACTAAAACTTATTTTGCTGCTTTAGAATATATTTTCCCAATTTCTGACCTTGAATAGAATTTTAATTTTTTATTTCTGCCTTAACTTGACAAATATATACTGACAGGTGAAACTTTATCTTTGTTTTTGATGGCTTCATCTGCTCAGTTTGATTCATATTTTTGAAGTATTGTATTCAATAATATTTTAATGATGTTTGTGTACAACAAATAGGATTTTATCTTGCATGATGACTCAAACGGGCATGTCTTGTAAATGAAACCTCGGCTGTCAAGCGGACTCATCTGTATAAAAAAAAAGCTATGAATAAAAAATGAATGAAGCATTTTCACTTATAAAATATTTTGAAACCAACTGATAATTTTGGAAAGGATTAGAAGATTTGCTTTGTCTGCATAGCCTTAGCCAGGTCCAATGTTGATATTCTGTGCAGCTTCTCAAGTGTAAAAACCGACAGTGTGAAAATCAAGGGAGATTATAGGATGCATGGTTGCCATCTAGTGGTTATGCACTGGAATTACACCTGACATCATTACTCAAAACGCAGTAGCAGGATTAAGGTTGTTAGTAAGTGAGTTATTATGTTGTATTCACAGTCATGAATAATGCGATACAAAGTGCAAATAGATTTAACAAAGTTAAAGAAATAAATCAGCCCTTTACAGGTGAGGTCAACGGTTATAGGTCAGCAACCCCTGCGACCCCATGAGGGATTAAGCGGGTCAGAAAATGGATGGATGTACAAATGTGTATGTGTATATAGTAATAAAAATGTATTAGCGGCTGTTTTTTGCAACATACATACAACCTGTCAGAATATTATATTACTTTTAACCCCACTAAGATTATTTAAATGCACTGGACAGTTTGTTTTAATAGCTATAGTTTTAAAGTTTTAAAAAAACGTGAACATTAGTTCAATATTCAGCAAGTTATAGTTGATTAAAATTGGTTCTGCGCCAGGTCAACACATTACACTGTGCTGAGCTGTCGACTGCCCCAAGATGGCGCCCCTAAATCTCGTCAGCGCCCATAGGTGACTCCTATATTATGTCTATGCTTGGATATACACGGTCAACCCAGTTGACGCTTGCTCACTTGTAAAGATTAGATTTGCGTATACATGGTGCAGCAGAAATGGTTTGCAGGCGAAAAAGACAGAAATTAAGAGAAAAGAAGAAGCATTGATTTGCATCTGACTTAGAATGTGCCTAGGAGGATGGGCCTTAATCTCCTTAAAAACAGCAGAACACCAATCACAGGTTTCCCAAGTGCGAGCCGGCAGAAGTGACAAAGACTCCTGGATAGGTGTCGAAACGTTTTCAGAAAGAACTGAACAAAAGTCTGGTTGGCTCCGATTTAAGCCTGTTTGCTATAACTACAATAAATATTTCATAATTCTACTGCTTATGTTTGAGAAAAAAGAAAAAAAAAAGTCAGTTTCTCATAATGCTTAAACGAAATAAACTTGGGCGGATTTTAGAAATGTATTTCTCCAGAATCCTAAAAGGTGACAACACTAGATCGTCTGTTGTTTGCGCTGACCCCGGCTATTTCCTGCATTCTGCTCAAGCAACAGTCTCAAAGTGAGTGTCACTAAATGTAAACATATTCCACACGTGAAGTCTAGATACAAACTTAATTGTTACATTTGTTTTTGTTTTTATGTTGTAATAGATATTAAGCTAGTCCACCTGGCTACATATATAATATGATGCATGAATATTTATCCATCCATCCATCCGTCCTTCCGTCCGAGGTCATCGGGTGAGAGGTATTATCCACTTTGGATAACTCCCTGGTCCATAAAAGGACTGTATATAACAGGAGTCTTAAGCAACAACATGTGGGTTTAAAAATGTTGCTTCATTTTCCAGTTGCCTTTTCATTTGGCCTGAGTTTCACTTCTTTATCTCAGAGTTACCGCACAGCAGAAACATCATACCACTGCTGGGTGAACCCATGTTGCTCTAAAGCTGAATGTATCAAAATGGCATGTTGTGTGTTTTTGTTTTCTAAGAGAAGCTCAAGGCCTTGAATCACAATCGTAAAAACTCTTTTTATCTGCCTTACAGCCAAAATCATATGGGATTAAATCTAGAAATTAGATCTGAATCCCAAATGGGCTGAAAAGACTGAACATCTATTGCACACAGGGTCCTGTAAAATCTGCATACATAAGTTGTCTGAATTGAATATTTGAAGACTCTGCATTGCATTTCCTTATTCAGAGCTGGCTATTAGCCATTGGGGTGGTTCCCTGGGTTAGAAACCTCTGGATGGAGCCTTTTGCTCATGCTCTGTATTGGAAGTATAAACAACCACACCCCATGTGCCCCTGTTATTTCTCAATATTTGATAGACTTCTTGTGGGACCAATAGTTTATAGTAAGTTAGTGAGTTGCTATGCTAAAAATGATCAAGACTGGATATAAACTAAGTCAGAAGGCTAGGAAACAACCACTTGAGCTGCTATTCAGTAATAAATAACACAATTATGTTTAATGCAGGTACTATTTGTTTGAAAGGAAAGAAAATAAACAGAACACCCCAATTATTTACAATACTGCAGTCAAGTTTCAAATATATCAAATAAACAAAGTTAATTGAACTCAGAAAAAAAAAATAATTCAATAAATTCCTTACTAATGGATGGCACTAGTCGGCACCATTACCAGCTGAGACATAAAGCAGTACAGTCCACGATTTTTTTTGTCCATATTACTCGAGAGTTTTTTCTATGCACAATTGCCCCTAACCGAGAGGGAAAGTGTGGTGTGTTTGTGTGAATTTGTGCAGTGAGATTGGTGAAGGACCAGAGCACAGCAGTAGGCAAGGATTTACAGATTCCTCTGGTTCCCAGTTGCACTTCAGTAGTCCACCATCCTTTTAACTCAAATAGAGTCACATGGCCTGCATTAGATGAACAGGACCATTAAAATCTCCTTATTTGCACCTTAAATGGACACATAGACATTTTACATTAAGTTAGCTGAATTTAAACATTACATACAAAGACAGAAACATATATTGGCACTAATGGAATACTATACACACCAAATTGATGCTACATGTAGGTGGGGTGAGTGAAAGACAGTGGTGTTATGCCAGAAGCTGTTTGAATATGATTATTATTATTAATTAAAATTTGGTATTATAATTTTAATAATAGGTCATTCAAACTCAAATAGTAGCTATAACAAAATATGTCTCAAATGGTGGTGATTACAAGGCTATAAACTTGTAATGACTAAATAATACTAATGCATTTATTAATTAGCTGATAACCTCCAACAAGATTATCTGATCGGCTTTGAATGATGAGATTTATCCAGCAAGCTATGAGTATAACTGCAATTAGAGTTTAAATCGTTACTCCTTTATCACAATCCAATGATTGTGTCTCTGTATTAATGTCAGATGTTAACTCAAAAGAGACCATGCAACTCTGGATCAAAATAAACAAACCTTAATTATTCCACACGTTGTCTTTATTGAATCAAAAGCAACTCCCTGTTACAGTAATTATTCTGATTCCGCAACCTTGGAAGCTCTACTCACTACTAAACTAAACATGCAAAATATATGTTAAAAATAAATGTAAAAAATTGATTAAAATAAGAGGTAGCAAATCTTAGTTCATGCAGTTGTTTAAACATCACATTCAAGACGTCGGCACTGACGTAGCAGCATTGAGAGACAAAACAGCTTTGTGGCGCTTGATAGCGAAGCCGGTGAGGACACAGAGAGCTTGGCCTCCCCTGGGATTGCGCAATCCCATGTTGACTGCCCTGGCTTCCATTCCTTGAATGCATTTTCCTGTCTCTAGATCATAAATTCAATTGTTTAAACAGTTATGAACTGATTTTCTACAATTTAATATAAGTGGATTACGAATTGTGTTTCTCAGCAGGATTCTGTAGGGGGCATGGGAGTTTGCCCAACCAGTCTACATGTGCTTTGTGGATCTGGAGAAGGCATTCGACCGTGTCCCTCGAGGGATCCTGTGGGGGATACTCCGGGAGTATGGAGTACCGGGCGCTTTAATAAGGGCTGTTAGGTCTCTGTACGACCGGTGTCAGAGTCTGGTCCGCATTGCCGGCAGTAAGTCGGACTCGTTTCCGGTGAGAGTTGGACTCCGCCAAGGTTGCCCTTTGTCACCGATTCTGTTCATAACTTTTATGGACAGAATTTCTAGGCGCAGCCAAGGTGTTGAGGGGATCCGTTTTGGTGGCCTTAGGATTGCGTCTCTGCTATTTGTGGATGACGCGGTCCTATTGGCTTCATCAGGGCGTGATCTACAGCTCTCACTAGAGCGGTTCGCAGCGGAGTGCGAAACGGCCAGGATGAAAATCAGTGCCTCCAAATCCGAGACCATGGTCTTGAACCGGAAAAGAGTAGAGTGCCTTCTCCGGGTTGGGGAGGATCTGCTGCCCCTAGTGGAGGAGTTCAAGTATCTTGGGGTCTTGTTCACGAATGAGGGGAGGATGGAGCGGGAGATTGATAGGCGGATTGGTGCAGCGTCTGCTGTGAAGCAGGCGCTGTACCGATCCGTTGTGGTGAAGAGAGAGCTGAGCCAAAAGGCGAAGCTCTCGATTTACCGGTCAATCTACGTTCCTACCCTCATCTATGGTCATGAGCTTTGGGTCGTGACCGAAAGAACGAGATCCCGGATACAAGCGGCTGAAATGAGTTTTCTCTGTAGTGTGTCTGGGCTCTCCTTTAGAGATAGGGTGAGGAGCTCAGTCATCCGGGGAGGACTCAGAGTAGAGCCGCTGCTTCTCCACGTCGAGAGGAGCCAGTTGAGGTGGCTCGGGCATCTGGTCAGGATGCCTCCTGGACGCCTCCCTGGTGAGGTGTTCCGGGCACGTCCCACCGGGAGGAGGCCCAGGGGAAGACCCAGGACACGCTGGAGGGACTATGTCTCCCGGCTGGCCTGGGAACGCCTTGGGATTCCTCCTGAGGAGCTGGCCCAAGTGGCCGGGGAGAGGGACGTCTGGGCCTCCCTACTGAAGCTGCTACCCCCGCGACCCGACCCTGGATAAGCGGAAGAAGACGGACGGACAGACGGACGGACGAATTGTGTTTTGGTCATCATACTGTGTGCAGATAATATGTTTTCGTGCTGCTGCGCGATCATAACCGGCAAAGCACTGGTTGTAGGTGAGGCCGGCAGTTCCTTGGCCTCTAGGCAGGGGGCGCTCAAGGGGCACCGCTCCTGATTCTAAAACTGTAGAGCGACAGCAAGTTATGGATGTATTATTAGCGAGTTATGCTAAACAAGTAAAGCACTAAAAAGACTCTAAACATACAGCTGGAACAGGACTGATCAAGGAAGGCTTTCCTCCCTGGCAGTGATCTCCATTGAGACTGAGAGACTTTTAAAACTGAAGAAGATAAAGAGAACTTTTACCGGAAAATGACTGATATTTTTGTTCAGAAAGAGCTGCGCATGGACTTAATTTATAAGTAGAGGTAAGACAGCGATAATTATTCATCTTTTGTTTTTGTAATGAAATGTGCATAATGTGTGTTATATTTTTTAGAATGTGTTACAAATGCAGAAATCCATCATAACTCATAAACTGTTACCAATCAAATGACAAATAATTTAGTATTATTTGTTTCATCAAAGAATCCGAAGCTGGGCATTCCACAAACCCATGGCAGACTCACCGATTGAGGGCGGTTCCCTCCTTTTTATACTAATGTGTCAGATGGAAGCGAGAGTGGCCAGTTCTCTCTCCCAGCTGACCTGTTCGTCCCGTTTCCATAACATGTTTCCAAAACAGAAACCGTTCCCAGCATCTCAGCAGTGTGCGAAGCAAAATAAGGAATACAGAGATTTAATCAGTCTTTCCCACAACACATTGTCATAGGTTCCCACCACAAGTTGCAGTTTTTATTGGTTGCTTTGACCTGTTTGAAGAAAATGACAACCTCTCAGTTTTCAGCATCACCATCTCAGCAGAGCAAAAGACACTTCTTGCAAATGAGTTAACCCATTTTCATTGGTTTGACACATTTTCCCCACCCTTTTGCAAAACAGTTAACACAGATGTCATTCATGCAGTCCAAACTCCATTGCTTTAGCTGTGGTAGCAAAACAGAAACTATATGTTCCAAGCTCTTCGAAACTTCTTGCTCAGAATGAAATCACTGAGGCACCTGATTGACACCTCTTTACACAATTTTTCAATTTGCAGTCAGTTTGCAGGCTTTACGTAAAATGTGCCATGTTGTGTGTTGTTCTTTGCAAGCATGGATGGTCTAAGGCAGATGAGTCAGAGTAAGAGGTAGATGGGTCAGGGGAAGAAGATTATGAGGAAGAGGAATCCATGTGTGCGAGGTGGCGGTGTAGCTGGAAGGGCTGAAGTTACAGATGAAATTTGGGCAACTATGATTGATCATGTGGTAAATCATGGCCTTTCACTTAGAGGGGCGGGACAAAGAGTCCAACCTGTTCTCAATAGAAACACGGTTGCATCCATGGTAAGAGTTTTTCGACTGGAGAGTAGGTATTGCTGCTATACAGTATATACATCTCTATCTATTCCTATAGAGGAATTCTTCAGTGCATGGCGATGGAAAGTATATGATCACGGCTCCTATGAGCAGATGCCCTTGCTCAATGCAATGACTGCTGCTGCCCATGATATAGATGCAGAGGCATGTCAAGGATGGATCAGGCATGCAAGAAGATTTTTTCCTAGATGCATCACAAGGGAAAATATTGAATGGGACGTAGATGAGGCCATGTGGCCTATTCGTCAGGACAGAATGGACTAGAAAGAACAAACAGCCCTAGTATTTTCTGTTGGAATCTTTCATTTTTTGGAATATTTCATTTGTTTATCTGGAAAAAAAGAATGAAGAATCAATAAAATTTGCATCACAACATATTTGCTTCTGGATCCATTTTTTGCAAAAAGGCAAATTTGACTACAAATGACACTGACATGTAAGCTGCGTACAGTCTTTGGCTACAATTACCAGCAATGCTGCACTGATTCACACTGAGTGTGGTATTTTGTATTTTGTTGCCCCTTGTGTAATGAATGATTGGAAGGGCTCAAACATTTGTGTGCAAGTTGTGTTGTTTGAGGGCAAATTTTGCTTTTGGTTAATATTTTAAATGTTTTGGCAGAGTTGGAGCCTTTTGCAAACAAAATTTGCAATTTTGACCATTGTTGCCACTGTTTAGGTCTCTGCGTTAACTGTTTTGAAAAATGTGGGTTTTGAGTTGACTGCTGCGTCAAAGCAATCTATAAAAACTGTAAAACAAGTTATAACAAAATAACATATGTTGCTCTTAGTTTATGTGAACTCAAAAACAAGTAATATAAGTGAAACAAGTTATATAACTGAGCAGGTTTTCCCATAACATATTGTCAAAGAGCAAAAATAATTCTTTGGTATATCAACCTCCTGCTATGATTAAACAGGGATGAAGTTTGCTTATAAAATCTTCGTTCCAGCGGGAAAATCAAGCACGTGGCGTGTGTGGGGTGAATCCCACGGGATGAAACAGCTGTGTGTCTTCCCAGTCTGCCGGGGCGCCAAGTAAGAAGGCAGATCGCAGTGCGCGATCGGGTTAAATACTTATTATCATAGCAACGTCGGCGGCCATTTTGACCACCTTGCATCATGGGAAATGCAGGCTGTCACGTTCTGAACTGGCGTAACAGTGGAAAAACCTCAGCTAAGTTTAATTGGACTGGTACATGGAGTGTCCAATTCTCTGCCTTTCTGGTCAAGAATAAGAGCTAAAAGGACAACATGGTAAATGGTAAAAGTTGGTAAAACAAAGAACAATTAACTTATGGTAGAAAAGCTGAACATCTACCATTTAAAGTCCAGTTGTTAAAGTCGTTGTCAAGTCTTCCTGGTTTGATTTTTGTTCCCTTCCAAAGTTTTTCTTTATTGTAACACTGACTCTGAATTTAAAAGAACTCTAATTTATTATGGCTGACTGCAACATTTTCTTAACTCCTTCAAAGATGGAATTTTAAAGAAAGAAGTCCTAGGTTCTTGAATTTTTAACCCTAAATATCAAAATAACACAAAAAATAAATATGATAAGTGTAAATAATAAAACCAACACTAGTATAAGATGGGAAGTTTGTAATTTCGAACATTTGCCATCAAACAGACTGACTGGGGCGTTCAGCCTCTGGTTCAGGATAACCTCCAATTCCTGCAATGGCATCTCCTTCACATCATAGCCTCGTACTGAAGGCTTTGCTTTTTCATTAACACGCACAATCTCCTCTCCACTGCTGGGATCATTTCTTCCCACTGCAGCAAATGTAGGAAAGAACTTTTTCATATCCTTAGTGATGTTAGATTTGTATGAGGGGCAGCAGTAAGCGGACCACATGTACTCAGGAACAGACACTCTGTTCTTGATCCAGTGTGCATCTGATTTGTAAGGCATGACACCAGTTATTACGTACATTGAACCAGTGCAGAAGGCCTTGAATCTGTCCAACACATTTTTCTCCAGTGTGTTCCAGGTGCCCGTGTTGGAGCCTTCTTTCTGGGGAACGATGTTTGTCAGAGTGAAGGTGGCTTTTCTGTCATCTTTTGTCTTCTGGTGAAAACTAGGATTGAGGTGTCCCCTGGTGAAACTAGAGTTTGTGTAGTCCTGGTTGACTGCTTGGCTTTCAAACACATTCTGATCAACAGTACCGTTAAAAGGTCTCATATCTGGACTGGCACCAGCAAACGCCAACTGAAAAAAGAACATCAGGAAATGAATCATTCATTCAATCAATCAATCATCGGATTCATTTTACAAGCTACAACAAACTATGCAACGCTTGGTTTGACTAGAAACAATTATATACTTGCACCTACAATTATCCAAAGGGGTTCGTACAGCAGTCTTGGATACTTTCTGGTGGGTAGAGTAATCAAACGTGTACGGAAGTAAGAGTAGCATTACTTCAATAAATGTCACCGCTGCCATAAACTTTTAAAAGGATAGTCATCCAAAAAATTTGTCAAGTAAGAGCAAAAGAGTATTTGGGTTCTGGCACTCAGAATAATTAAATAAAAAATAAGTAAAAAAAAATCACATCATTACAAACACATTCAGGAAGAAGAGAAATAATTCAAATCACAGTTTACCACAACATAAAACGTTCAAAGACCTGTCCAGGTTGTACTTGCCATTCAAGAATACTGCGATAATTATAATACTTAATATTTTAAAAATTATTCCAATTATAGGTATTCTTTAATTGTATGATAAAACCAGTGACTAGAAAGGGAGAACAATAATTCATAATTTAAATAGATTCTCATAGATTTGAGACTGTTCAGTTTTATTATTGAGTGTATCAAAGTATTTTATGTATAAATACAATTATGTATGCCTTTGTCAATAGCTAGACAGGAATAAATGTACTTTATTGTTCCCAGTCTGGACTAAAGATCTGGACTAAAGATCTGTTGCAGCAGCAGACATAAAACTAAACATATGTTCCATTACAGTATAACTAATAACAATGGAAAGGGTACACACAGTACGGCAAGTGGTTTTAATTGCTAAAATCTGTAAATCCTGATTGTTTCTTATGGTTTGGATGTGATTGCCCTGATAATAAAAGTACAGTTTATAACAGTCTATAATTGATATTTCTTAAGAACAGAGGACTGATTCATTTGAATCATAATGGAGTCTCATCAAAAATATATGATATTTTTGACATATAATTAGCTGAGTATGGTCTTTCTATAAGTGATGGATGTATTTTGATCATAATGGTACTTATCTTACCTACCTGTGGTTCATACATCCATGGGATTTTGGGCCGCTTTCCATCTGCAGGACTCAGAATGTAGGCGGAGTACAAAGGAGCCCGATGCTGTCGGTGATACAGGCTGGCAAAGCGATATATGTTCTTGTAGCGCTGGCATATTGGCTGGTACGCTGTGTAATGAAAACCCCTCGGTGGAGTTTTGTTGTAGAAGAAGTCAAGACACTGGGAGAAGTCCTTGCTGAGCTCTCCGTGGACGAGACCACCAAACGAGGGCAGGAGGAAGAGCAAGGCTGCTGAGAAGGACAGCAGGGAGTTCCTCTGAGACATCCTGTGGAGAAAATGGGTCAGAAGGAAAGAATCTGCTAGAGAGGGATAAAAAAAATCCGCTGATGGGTTTCCTCTCAAAAGGTTCAGCTTAAAAAAAGTCCTTTGCTCTTTTTGCCTCAGACAGAGACTTTATATTCTCACAGCGGAAACCTTACAGGTGACGTTTTGAACAACACCCCTTTTCTGTAAAACATCCCTGAACTGACTGGCAGAACTCCATTCTGTTCTTAATGCCTCTTGCTACATTTTTTTTAAATGTGCCATAGTAGCAGGAATGGATGTTTATCTAATGACCACAAATCCCAAATTCCCCTGTATAACCCAGAACAATATTTGGTCCAGTCACGTCGGTATGCAGAAACTTCCCACACTAACCTGAAAATAAAAACACTGCTTCTTTTTGAAATGTGGTTAAAGTCACTGGAAGTGACGGCACAGTTTCTCTCTGACTGCTTAACAGTTTGCGCTTTCACTTTTTTATGGGGTGGGTGGGCGGAACAGTTGGCCTTCCATTGAAAGTAGGCTGACAGGAAAGGGTGGAGGGGAAGGATCGGAGGCCAGAATTTAATGTGGGTCAGCTGTGTCTTCAGGCCGCCATACATGGGTTAGTCTGATCAGACATCTCATAATGAGGTAAAATACTCTGTAGGGAATGGTGTCATGAATATGGCTGGTTTATAATGTCTTGTTGCTAGTTTACATTTATATCCAGAAACCAAATATTTTTAGTTTATTCATCTTAATCGTGGGATGGGCACCAGTCCATTATTGAACTGCTGACTTTGTCAGTGTTCCCAAGTTACGTTCAGCAAAATGCCACCACCAAAGAAAAAGCTTAAACAACACCAGAATTACTTTTCTTAAAAAGAGTAACGTGTGAGTAACGGTTGCACATCACGACATCAACACCTCTTGTGCTTTCAGCCAAGAGAAATAAAATCAGGTGTCTAATGCTATGAGCTAAAGGCACCAAGGGACTACCCCTCACAGCAGGGTGCCTGATGAAACTGTAAGGCCTAGGCCCCCAAACTCATCCCCCTCTTTTGCCCGCGGTTCTTCAGTAGCATCAAAGAGGAATGCTCTCTATCCGTGGGCCCAGATGGAGTTTGGAGGCCCACAACCATGTGCACGTGGGGCCAAGCTAAGTAAAGTCTGTCTTCTGTGGAATCAGACACCAGAGTAACTCTACAGAACCCAGCTTTTATGATTTTTCTCAGCTTTTGCAAGAAAGCTGATTTTAGACTGCATGAAGCGGTTTCCTGCGGCTAGACCAAGCTAATACACTGCAGCCTCCCCAGCACCAAACACAGTCGTGCTAGGAGGGCCTACAGAGTTCCCCACAGAGCCGAGCTTCCTCACACCAGCTTTAACAGCTTTCAACCGAAAAACCAGCTTTTCTCTGGAGTAACTCATTGCAACCAGAGGCCCTATGGTCGACCAAACGGACACAGAGGCAGAGGTTTGGTAGAAATGAGCAGGCAAAGTTAAATTGTTTACTTTTAATGTGTTTTCTCTGTGTTTTAAGGTTTGACTGAGGTTAAGACCAGGAGCTAACAGGCTAAGCTAACCGTTAGCGACCTTTGAAACAATGTTATGCTAAAGTGTTTTACGGTTTTGACGAACTTTATTTTCACAAAGGTTTTAAACATTGATGGAACATTAATGTTTGTGCTTTCCGGTCTGCTCAATAGAACAAAATATAGTTTAAAAGTCTTTTTAAGTGAGCGCCGAATGTCTGGTAGCATTAGCCGCTATTTGACTCCATTAATAACCTGCTACAAATCCCAGTACATATAACTATGACTTGTTTAAACATAATGTTTGTTTCGTTTTGCTCCACCATTGTTCAACAGTGCTACAGGGGCTAGTACAACATTAATAGGGAACATTAATGTAAATTTTATGGTGGTTTGTGTAATTTAGGATTAACTCATCTAGCTAATGGCCCGGAAGTGCCTTGTCGCACATAATTTCTAGTTAATCATCTGCTACAGCTAGCTCTGGCTTCCTAAACTGTGTGTCGTCAACATAGTTATGGTAACTGATGTTGTTTTTAATGACCTGATCTAAAGGGAGAAAGGAGATATGGAGTAGGAGGGGACAAAAAAATGGACCCTTGGAGAACCCTGTGTGTGATTTTTGTGGTCTATGAAGTAGGGTTACCTACTGACAGAAAAAAGTCCCTGTTCTTTGAGTAGGATTTATACCAGTCCAATGCTGAATCACAAAGGCTGGAGCACTTCACCAAGGAGATTTTTTTCTTCCCAGAAACAACCTTCACTTTAATTGGAGCAATGCAGTCAATGAGGTCTGAAACTTTAGAGTGAAAGTTATCTAATAGTTCATCCCCTGAGTTACAGGAAAGAGTGGAAGTAGAAAAGAAGGCTTGGTTAAAGGTTTCAGCGACATCGTCCTTAAATATGTGTTTTCTTATGATGTCTCTTGGGCTGATCGTGTCACTGGAAACAATGCTTTCAAAGGTAACAGAAAAGTGATCAGAGCAACATCAGTCACATTCACTTTGGAAATGTTTAGACCCTTAGTGATGATCAAGTCTAGAATATGTCCCTGTTTAACATGTTGAGTTAAACCAAAGTTTCTAATCTTGTCCTTTAAGCTTTGCTCCGTCTGCGACATAATCATCAAAGATATTTAGTGATTAAAGGTGTAGGAACCCACCCGCAAACCCATCATCTGTTGGTATAGTATTTATTCTCAAACTGGACCGAATATATCCAATGACATCAGCTGTTGTGCTCTTAGAAGAGAGATGTTATATAAATGTTTATTTTCATCCTCTCTTAAAAGGTCACATATGAGACTGTACAGACACAAACAAACTTGCAGAAAATTCAGTGTAATAAAGTAAACATCAAACTAGGGAGTGACTATGTGGCTTTGAGTATGGGCCAACCCAGGCCTCTGAACAGCTCAGCAGTTCGGTTTAATCCCTACTTGAGTTTACTCAGTGAGTAATACATTTTACAAAATGTAGTGAAAGGTGTTTTACCTTATACAGAAAACATTAAAGGTGAAATTATACTTTTGCATTTTTGAAGGAATCTGATGTCTCTGCTTCTAAGACATCTTTTGTAGTTTTAGAATAAATGTTCACATTCTTTATCTCTGAAAAGAAATATACTTTATATTTCTGCCTTAAACTTTCAATTATCTATACTGATAGGAAACATTTAATGGTTTAATCATTGCCACACACTGTCCCCTATTCACTAGCAGCTCTTGGACACATAATGAGCCTTGGGTAAGCCAAGGTTATTAATAGTTTAAGAAATTTAACAATAAAATCACCCAAAAGCCTAATCTGAGTATAACTAATTCTTTCCTCAGTTTAAAGATTTGTAAGGTGGTAGGTCAGTTTATCAAGTCCCATTAAGATCTTATAAAAACAAATTAAATACTTTCAAGTGCTTGAGAAAAGATATCTGATTTCTGTATCAATTTGTTTTCTGTTCATTCTTTACATCATGTAACAAACATTGATATTTGTTTCTTTTCTACTCCTATAATCCAGATGTTTTGGTCTGTTACTTGATCATTCTCATTTTATATGTATAAAAAATTATACTGATTGTTAAAGGCTCCTGAAATGTTTCAACATGTTTTACCAGTTTTCAGTATTATGAGATGCTCTGTATGGAGCATTGTTTGATTTTATGAACCTTAGAGAACCTGACAGCATATTTTCTTTTTAAATCTGCCTAGTTTCATTCACTTATTTGAAGTACTGTACTCTAAAAACAACATTTTAATGATGTTTGTCTGCAATAAAAAGGGTTTTATATTGTATGATGGCTCATACAGGTCTTTCATGAAAATTAAACAGTCACTTTCAATGGGATTCACCTGTATAAATACGGGGAATAAGTGAATCATTCATTCATTCACTTAAATGTGTCGTTCATTATGAATTATTATTATTATGAATGACACACTTTCACTTGCTGCTTATAAAATACTTTGAAACTAAGTGATCATTTTGGAAATGATAAGAACATTTGCTTGTCTCCATAGCCTTGCTCATGTCCAGGGTTGATACTCTCACCCACAAAGCGCCACAAAAACCATCACAAAATTTGGAAATCAAGGGCTACTTGTAGTATGCATTATTGCCATCTAGTGTACAATTGGTGAAATTACAAGAGGATTAAGGTTCAGCGTGTTATCATAACCAGTGGTGTAGGAATAGGGGGGGCAAGGGGGGCAAGTGCCCCCTCACTTTTTGGACAGGGGGGGGCAAAAGGTATGTTTTGCCCCCCCCCCCCCCCACCCCCCCCCCCCCCCCCCCACACACACACACACTTTTAAGATAAAATTTAATTTGAACTTTTTCCATTATTTTGATAGATACAACAATAAGAAAGCTATCAATATGCACAAGAAGTAATTGGCTACCTAATTAATTGATAGTGTTACTGTCATTGAATTCAATTCTTATTATTAATTAATTTGTTTTCTCTTAATAAAATTTTTAATTACTTGAAATCTACTGGTTATTTCACTATTTTTTAATGTTCAAATTCATTATTATTATTTTGTTTAATATGGGTTAAGCTTCAGTACTCCTAGTATGTGTAAATTGTTTACATCTGGTATGACTATGTACTGTTTACTGGGACCTAGTTAATAAGTAACATGTGTGGGCATCTTCTCGGTATCCAACTTTTATGAGTCTGTCCAGCCCTACATCCAGCCCTATATTGTGTGTGTATATATATATATATATATATATATATATATGCTTCTCCACAACTGGGTATATATCCAGACTGCTAAATTTGTGTAGTAGTAGCAGCCCTTTTTTCAGCCAGCTGACAAACACTTTGCAGAAAAAGGTTTTTGTGGGCTACCATATGTTGCTCTGTTAAGCCATAGAAAATTTAATTTCAAGAAAGCTGTTAGTTTTTTGTCTTTAGGGAAATTATTCCTCACTTTTATCAATATAGCTAGTGTAACTATTGCCATTATGCAGGTTTTACAAATGCACAAGTTGCTGGTGAAGATTCTCAGTCATCCAGCTCATGGTCATTCCAAAAAAAGTAAAAAACAAAGCAACTGGACATGTTTTCCGTAGTTTAAGACGTTTCGCTTTCTCGCCAGGAAGCTTTCTCAATTAAAAAAGTCTGGAGTAATGTGGAGTACCAAGCTTTATACTACTGCCAACAAAGGCCTTGTAATGGCTTAGATGACATGCAAATTCAACCAAAATAGGTCCACCCTGTAATGTTCTGGGTTCTGTTCTGGTTATGTTAGTTATTTTACTCCCCTGTCTTAGGTTTTCTGGCTGCTTTGAGTTTTGTCTTGTCCTGTTAGCTTCTTAGTTTAGGTTTGGTTTCTGATTTATTTCTTGTTTTGAGCCTCTGCACTGATGTCTGGTCTAATTACTTACTCTGCACACCTGCCTTACTCCACCCCTGCTGCAATCACTTCTCACCGGTTTCACCTGCTTCCACCTCCATATAAACTGTTGAGACCAGACATCAGTGCCAGGTCGTCTGTTTGAGTATGGGTGAGTCTCCTCCTGCAAGTTTCTGTTTATTGGTTGCTTTTGGATTTTTGACCCCTTGTCCCCAGAGATCTGAGCCACCCTGTTTCTGTCTGTTCCTGCCTTGCCTGCCCAACTGGACTGTTTGTTTCTCTGCCCTTTTTGGTTTTTGGATTTTGTTAATAAATATTCTTTTACCGAACCTCTGCTGGTCTAGTTGAATTCTGGGTCCTCTGCTCTGATTCATGACACACCCCCTTAGTAATGGGCGGTTGTTAAAGCCATTAAGCCAGCAGATTGAACCGAAAGTTTTTACAAATGCACAAGGTTTTATCGCGTGAAACGTTTCAATCTGGTTGTCAGTGCCTTTGGATGGGCCTATATTGTAGCTTGTTTGATGATCTTTAACTCAAAAATGAGTCAACTCTAAGAATCTTACATCTGGACTAAAAATGGAAAGCCTGTTGTTCATGCCAGGAATCACAGTCAACACTGGGGGCTGAGCACCCCTAAAGGTCAGATCCTAGAATCACCCCTGTTGCTCACTGTTGTGAAGCCCACTTATTTTATACGACTTTGGTCTTATTTTTTTCTAAAGTCGCTTGTAAATTTTGTGAGTTGCGGGTTGCAGGTTTTTGTTTGGGCTTGTTTCTGAAAGTGAAGTCGGTTTTTTTTTGGGGTCTAAACAAAAGCGAGGCCAAAATATCCCTCCGCCTCACAATGCGCTGCAGCTCATCGTGACAGCAGGAGCAGAGTAAACTCAGAATGAGCCAATCTGGCCGTATTTTCTGCAGTTTACGGCTGCAATAACCGATTAACTGCTGAAAGTAGATTAGGTGGTGCAAAAAAAAAAAAGGAAAAGGAAAAAAAAAAGAAAAAAGATTAGGTGGTGCAAATCACCATTTGGAGCAGAGATTGGTTCTAAAGATGAGTTTTATACTCATAACATTGCAGAACCCAACCTATAAACCATACTTTAATGCTTATTTTTTGTCTTTTTATGTCACTAAAATGTAAAATTGGTATTAATTTAAACGCTTAATACCACGTCTATCTTTGTTTAAGAGGTTAAAAAAATATTTTGGCATGAAAACTGTATTTATTTACAAGGGGAAAGATAGGGCATTGGGACTTGCTATACAGCCCATACTGCACAGTGACGTCACAAACTGGGAGGAGGCAGTACTGTTCTTCACCAAGATGGCGGCCCCCATAAAAGGACCGTCCGTCCGTCCGTCCGTCGTCTTCCGCTTATCCGGGGTCGGGTCGCGGGGGTAGCAGCTTTAGTAGGGAGGCCCAGACGTCCCTCTCCCCAGCCACTTGGGCCAGCTCCTCAGGAGGAATCCCAAGGCATTCCCAGGCCAGCCGGGAGACATAGTCCCTCCAGCGTGTCCTGGGTCTTCCCCTGGGCCTCCTCCCGGTGGGACGTGCCCGGAACACCTCACCAGGGAGGCGTCCAGGAGGCATCCTGACCAGATGCCCGAGCCACCTCAACTGGCTCCTCTCGACGTGGAGGAGCAGCGGCTCTACTCTGAGTCCTCCCCAGATGACTGAGCTCCTCACCCTATCTCTAAGGGAGAGTCCAGACACACTACGGAGAAAACTCATTTCAGCCGCTTGTATCCATAAAAGGACCTTCAAATGAAAATTACTCTTAATTAAAAAAGCTTATCATTTATTGAACAGTATGTAACGATTTTATATTTAAACATTGTTCTTTGTCTTTGAGATAATACCAAATTTAATCTGTCAATATCTGTTGCCTCTTGTAGTAGTTCTTTGTTTGGTAAATAGCTCCTAAATGTTGAGAAGATAATGATGTGCCTCGAAAAAATAACTCTTAAGCCTACAGTGCTGATATAGATGTAGATGTACTGATTGCTTCTTTAATCAGCATGCACATTAAACATGTTAAATAGGGGTGCATTTCACTTTTCCTTGCCTATGGACCCAAAAGATTTTTTGGTTCGCTCCGCTCGCCATTTGGCTATAATACCTTATCTATCTTATTTGCCCCCCCCCACACACACACACACACACACACACACACACACACACACACACACACACACACACACACACACATTTTAAAACCTTCCTACGCCCCTGTAACGTTTTATTTACTGTCATGAAAGATTAAATTAAAAGTGCAAACAGATTTAACAAAAGTTAAAGGAATTAAGAAAATAAAACAACCTCTTACAGAATGGATCAGCTGGTTTACTCATCCTTCTTTATGTTATGTGTCCTCCTAACTCGGCTGCAGGTTGTGATTCTGAAATGTACATAGCCTATTTGTTTACCCCCCCCCCCCCACAATTAAAACGTAAAGATACATTTATCTATTTTTTTTAACACTTAGGCCTATACTCTCAGCTGATGCCAGCTATTTTAGAGCAGTTCAGTGC
The DNA here is from genome assembly GCF_011125445.2 of Fundulus heteroclitus. Taxonomy (NCBI): domain Eukaryota; kingdom Metazoa; phylum Chordata; class Actinopteri; order Cyprinodontiformes; family Fundulidae; genus Fundulus; species Fundulus heteroclitus. The sequence goes on along the minus strand of NC_046383.1, from coordinate 19,501,848 downwards.
CCAGCAAAAAACATTCCTACCCCTTGAACTTTTGAGTGCCACAATTACAAACCTCTGTGTATTTTACAGAGATTTTATATTATATTTCAACAAGTATACATGGCATGCCTGTATACAAGTAGTGGATAGTTGTACAGAGGAATTAAAAGAACACATCGTTTTCAAATTTCATTATAAATAAAAATGTAGGTAAAGAGTACAATGTGAAGAGTATGGAGTAAAGGGGTGAAGCAACCTGACAATTTATCAGGGAAGCAGATAGGAGGCCCATGGTAACTCTGGAAAGACTGAGGATCACAGCTCAGGTGGGAAGATTTATCGAAGGGGTAGCTTTTGTAGGTGGACAAAAGGGATGTTGATTAATGCTATATTACAAAAGCACAAAGCTGGTACTTTGATAGAAAATGTGCTTTCTTTAGGTTGCTTTGACCGTTTGGGATAACTTATTATTTCTGGGAGACATGGCGATAGAGTACCGGAGAAACAACTAATCAAGCCAACGGATAGACGCTCGCCGCAGACTGACTTATGATTGGTCAAAATGTTTCACATACATTGTCACAACGATTGTGTAGAACCTTTTATCCAATTACAAAATCCAATGTTTGTATATTTGAGCAATGAAATTCGCAATGAATTCACAACTATTAAAAAAATGTAATCTCATAAGTTGTTCATAAATAAATATTAAGGAGTTGTTCATAAATTAGGAAACAACTTACAATAGATTCACTGCATTTTAAACTAATTTTCACATGTGTGACAACCAACCCAAAGACAAGTGGGGCAAGAAATGCCCAACCGAGCTCTCGACAAAAATTTATACATAGCTAGCACATGGTTCTGGCTTTATATATATATATATATATATATATATATATATATATATATATATATATATATATATATATATATATATATATATATACAGTGGCGCAGTGGGTAGCGCTGTTGCCATGCAGCAAGAAGGTCCTGGGTTTGAGTACACCCCTGGGTCTCTCTGCATGGAGTTTGCATGTTCTCCCTGTGCATGCGTGGGTTCTATCCGGGTACTCCGGCTTCACCAGCAACCCCCGCGACCCCATGAGGGATTAAGCAGTTTGGAAAATGGATGGATGGATGGATGGATGGATATATATATATATATATATATATATATATATATATATATATATATATATATATATATATATATATATATTAATATATATAGAGAGAGAGAGAGACAGAGAGTGCGAGAGTGATATAACCTGCAAAATATTTCACCACATGACTTTCTCAGTACTTGATAGTTTTACTACATAAAAGTATATGGCATTTGACATTTTAAAAGTCTTAAGCCCCCCCCGAACATGAGAAAATCCTCGGTATTCAATGCTGTAGCGCACATATTCCCTATAGTCCGTGGGCCAGAATCTGTAGGACGTTTTCCTTAAGAACTCGTATGAACTGTCAGGGGGCAACTTTCTTGCACTTGGATAAGTTGCTACACATAGTAGTGATCTCAAAACATCAATGTTCCCACGTTTTCACTTGCACATTATTGAGTTACAGCCAATAAAAAATCTAAACTGTGGCGCTCCGGTCCAAGAGGTCACGTGATTCGAGTTTTGCTGCTCATCCTATCAGATCGCTGTATTGTCAGCTGAGCGAGTTCAACCAGTTCATCATGGCTGCGCCTGTAAGGTGTTTGTATGCATGTTTCCAGACGAAGAAAGCCCAATAATAGCATTTTCTGGTGCCAGGTGGCTGAGATCTTTATGGCGAGGAAAAAGAAATAGCCCAGTCCATCCATCCATCATTCATTTTCTAACACGCTTATCCCTGCTGGGTTCACGAGGGGTGCCCGTGTCTTTCTCCAGCTGTCAATGGGCGAGAAGCGGCGTACAACCTGGACAGGTCACCAGTCCATCGCAGGGCAGAAGTCCAGACTTTTGCCCAATTTACTGTGATATCACAAAGACCTTCTGCATAGGTGTCATGCCAAATGACTTATCCCCTCCAAAATTTGTATCCCCTGTGTCGAGAGCGCATTCAGTTGGAAGAATGAATCCAGTCAACTCCCCCTCATTTCCAACCTATTAGGCGTGGAAATGAAGATGTTTTACTTTTCTTAACGAAATATAGCAATGGTGTCGTTACATTATCGTTCAGTTAGTGTGAAAAAACTGAAAATGTAACATTTGTTAGTGCTATCATAAGGGATTGCTATGTCGGTTAAAACTCGATTGATCACTCAATATAACACGTTATGAGAAAGAAAACGGCTCTGTGGACATTTCCAGATGTGTCACGAAAATATTAGCTTTATGTTATTAGATTGTCGCATGTCTGTCTGTTGAAACCAAAAATCCACCTTCCTGAGTTCATCACAGCTGTCTGCTGGTTTGTCTTTTTTCTTTTTCTTTTTTTGACCCGCATGAATAGATCATATAAAGCGGATTTCACGTGTGATCAAATGAACACTGAATAAAGGTACAGCCAAAATTATCAGATTTAATAAGATTTTAATTCCACCAAGAACAATATAGAGATATTACCCTATTAAGAAAATGAGATATTTCACTTTTAAAAATAGAATAATGTATAAGGAGTTTAAAAAATCAATTTCATTTTATTAGAATGTGATGTTTAAAAATATTTAGACTTCACAAAGCTGGAGGTTAAAAGTTTTATTGATTTCAAACACTCTCCCGATGCAGGGAGTACTGTTATCTCAAAAACATGAATTAACTGTTTAACTGTTCCTCCTGCCCGAGAGAATGTCCTGCATTACACATCACTTAAGTCGTAGTTTCTTGATTGCTTTCTTGATTGTAGTTTCTTGATTGCTCTCTTTTTTTGCCTAAAAAGAGAGAGAGAGGCAACTAGCACAGAACCACAGTTTGGGAACCCTAAGGCTGCGCTACCAAAACGAAAGCGCACCAAGCTTCTTAAAATTCTACGAACCCATGCAAATCTTGTCCAACATATCAAAATACCTGTGATCACTATACATATTAAATAACCAATTAAACCAGTCTCCTCTCCACTGCTTTTATCATTTCTTCCCACTGCAGCAAATATAGGTAAGTTCTGTTTTATATCCTTAGTGATTTTAGGAGTTGATGTAGTTTGTAATTTTAAACATTTGCCATCAAACAGATTGACAGACATCTTCAGCCTGTGGTTCAGGATAGCCTCCAATTCCTCCAACGGCATCTCCCTCACATCATAGCCTTGTTCTGAAGGCTTTGCTGTTTTCTTAACAGGCACAATCTCCTCTCCACTGCTGTTATCATTTCTTCCCACTGCAGCAAATGTAGGAAAGAACTTTTTCTTATTCTTACGGAGCTTAGATTTGTATGAGGGGCAGCAGTAAGCGGACCACATGTACTCAGGAACAGACACTCTGTCTCTGATCCAGTGTGCATCGAATTTATAAGGCATGACACCAGTTATTACGTACATTGAACCAGTGCAAAAGGCCTTGAATCTGTCCAACACATTTTTCTCCAGTGTGTTCCAGGGGCCCTCGTTGGATCCTTTTTTCTGGGGAACGATGTTTGTCAGAGTGAAGGTGGCATTTCTGTCATCTTCTTTCTCCTGGTGAAAACTAGGAGTGAGGTGTCCCCTGGTGAAACCAGAGTGTTTGTAGTCATCATCAACCGCTTGGCTTTCAATAACATTCTGATCAACAGGACGGCCAAAAGGTCTCATATCTGGACTGTCACCAGCAAACGCCAACTGAAAAAAGAATACCAGGAAATGAACGAATCATCAGTCATCTGATTCATTTTACAAGCTACAACAAAGGTTTGACTAGACACAATTATATACTTGCACCTACAATTCTCAGAACATGCGATGTTTAAAACAAAAACTGTTTGGTGGATGCATGTGGATACATGTCCAGGTATTTGTTAAAGTGAATGATCTTCTCCCACTCTTTTCAAAAGATCCATAATTAACTAAACCATAAAGTCCTTCCAAGGTCACGGTACGGGCTCCTGCAGACACTTGAGGCTTTCGGCTCAATATGTTTTTCTTCGTGTTATCACCACTCCAAGCTTTAATCCAGTCTGGGAGGGCTGAGCTGCTAGAACTGAGGAAAACCCCGTAGTTTACAGATCCTACCGACCACCAAAACTGAACTTTATTCCTCCCAAACTGCAGCAGACAACAAAGGCAGTGAACCGCTGTTTTCTTTTTTTCTTTTTTGAAACTTTTCTCTAGGATTTAAGATGGGTAAAACACCTCCAATTTAAGCCAGAACCCTTTTATTTGTATTTCAAAGCAACCTCCTTGTTGGAACCTTTGTAGAAAAGTTAGTATTTCATTAGTGTAGTTACACGCAGCTTAATTCTGGGTTTGACTGAATACTGAGATAATTATAATACATAAAATTTTGTTACTTCCCAAAAGGGCCCAACATATTTGAGGACTCAGATAAACATGAGGGCTAACAAAATTATTTTATTTTAAAACTGTCTTGGACTTCTCTTTTTCAGCTGCTTTGATTCTCTGTGGAGGGAAAAAGAGAGAGAGTTTAAATGCCCTCAGTTCCCCGTGTCCCAAAAAAAAAGAGAGAAAAAAACACACACAAATCCCAAAAGTATTAACAGAAAGTTGGACTTCAAAAGAACAGAACGGAATAGCAGGGGCCCTATACAGGGCCATTGAAGCCCATACTATTACCAGACTACTGCAAAGAAAGAATGGATAAACAGGAAAACCGGTCCCACCAGGCCAAATCATCAAAACAGCAAACAAACCAAAAGCTAACAAAATACCACACGACAGACTGGAGTCGTCAGCTGCGTCCTACAGCTACAGGACACGTGCGCGCACTGCATTCCAGACCCATCCTCTGTAGTGTTGGTGAAGCGAGCGGAAGGGTGGGGTATTCCACATGTTGAAACCCCAGCCTATTTACAGTGCCACAGATCATCCATCCATTTTCTGACCCGCTTAATCCCTCATGGTGGCTATCACCAGCGTTCACCGGGCGAGAGGCGGGGTTCACCCTTGACAGGTCGCCAGTCTGTCACAGGGCAACACAGAGACAAACAGGACAAACAACCATTCACGCACACACACTCACACCTAAGGACAATTTAGAGAAGCCAATTAACCTAACAGTCATGTTTTTGGACTGTGGGAGGAAGCAGGAGTACCCGGAGAGAATGCACAGGGAGAACATGCAAACTCCATGTAGAAAGACCCAGGGTTGGATTTGAACCCAGAACCTTCTTGCAATTTAAAAAATTATTCCAATCACAGGTATTCTTTAATTGTACGTTAAAACCAGTCACTAGAAAGGAAAGCATAATAATTCAACATTTAAATAGATTCTCATAGATTTGAGAGTGTTTAATTTTATTATTGAGTGTATTAAAATATTTTATGTCTAAATACAAATATGTATGCCTCTATCAATTGTTAGATAGGAATAAAAGATAAATGTACTTTATTGTTCCCTGTCTGGAATAAAGATCTGTTGCAGCAGCAGACATAAAACTAAACATACTTTGCATTACAGTACAACTAATAACAATGGAAAGGGTACACACAGTACAGTAGGTGGTTTTAATTGCTCAAACCAGATTTTTGTTATGGTTTGGATGTGATTACCCTGATAATAAAAGCACAGTTTATACCAGTCTATAATGGATATTTCTTAAGAAAGAGAGGACTAAATCAGTTGAATCATAATGGAGTCTCATCAAAAATATATGATATTTCTGACACACAGTTAGCTCTGTATGGTCTTTCTATAAGTGATGGCTATATTTTGATCACAGTGGTACTTATCTTACCTACCTGTGGTTCATACATCCATGAGGTATTGGGCCGTGGTCCATCTGCAAGTCTCAGAATGTAGGCAGAGAACAAAGGAGCCCGATGCTGTCTGTGATACAGGCTGGCAAAGCGATATGTGTTCTTGTAGCGCTGGCATATTGGCTGGTACGCTGTGTAATCAAAACCACTCGGTGGAGTTTCCTCGTAGAAGAATTTAAGACACTCGGAGAAGTCATTGCTGAGCTCTCCAACTACCAGACCACCAAACCAAGACAGGAGGAACAGCAAGGCTGCTGAGAAGGACAGCAGGGAGTTCTTCTGAGACATCCTGTGGAGAAAATTGGTCAGAAGGGAAGAATCTGCTAGAGAGGGATAAAAAAAAAGGTCCAGAGATCTCAAAGGGTCATCTTGAAAAAAAATCCTTTGCTTTTATGGCCTCAGACAGAGACTTTATATTCTCACAGCGGAAACCTTACAGGTGACGTTTTGAACAACACCCCTTTTCTGTAACTCAGTTCTATTTTTAATACCTCTTGCAACATTTTTTAAATGTGCTATAGTAGCAGGAATGGATGTTTATCTAATGACCACAAATCCCAAATTCCCCTGTAAAACCCAGGAAAATATTTGGTCCAGTCACGTCGGTATGCAGAAACTTCCCACACTAACCTGAATATAAAAACACTGCTTCTTTTTGAAATGTGGTTAAAGTCACTGGAAGTGATGGCACAGTTTCTCTCAGACAGTTTGTTCTTTCACTTTTTTAAGGGGGGGGGGGGGGGGGATAGTTGGCCTTCCATTAAAAGTAGGCTAACAGGAAAGGGTGGAGGGGAAGGATTGGAGGCCAGAATTTAATGTGGGTCAGCTGTGTCTTCAGGCCGCCATACATGGGTTAGTCTGATCAGACATCTCATAATGAGGTAAAATACTCTGTAAGGAATGGTGTCATGAATATGGCTGGTTTATAATGTCTTGTTGCTAGTTTACATTTATATCCAGAAACCAAATCTTTTTAGTTTATTCATCTTAATCGTGGGATGGGCACCAGTCCATTATTGAACTGCTGACTTTGTCAGTGTTCCCAAGTTACGTTAACACCATCCAAAAAATGGTTTGTCATCGCTCAGCAAAATGCCACCACCAAAGAAAAAGCTTAAACTACACCAGGACTTACTTTTCTTAAAAAGAGTAACGTGTGAGTAATGGTTACACATCACGACATCAACACCTCTTGTGCTTTCAGCCAACTGGAATAAAATCAGGTGTCTAATGCTATGAGCTAAAGGCACCAAGGGACTGCCCCTCACAGCAGGGTGCCTGATGAAACTATAGACCAGTTCACGCGTGACGTCAGCGCTACATCCGGGTCCCGCGGGTAGGCAAAAACAGTACTGTTCTCGTCTACTACATGACAAAACGGGTGATTTAGAGCGTACTTTTACTTCGTTTATTTATGGAATCTAAGCAATGCCTACGACTTGTTGTGCTCCCGGTTGCATAGAGAGGCATTCCAAATCGTCGGATGTACGTTTCTGTCGTTTATCGAAGGAGGAAGGACGAAGAAAGAAATTGATAATTTCAATGAAAAGAGCGCAGGCAGACAATCCGAACGGACAGTGGGAGCCATCATACCATGACAGAATTTGCAGTCTACACTTCATCTCCGGTAAATACAACTTAATTCTGCACTAGTCATTGTTCTACTTAAATAGTGGCGGAGGGGCCTGGAGAAGTGGAGTCGATGCGCTGTAGCAGCAGCACGCAGCATCATTTTAGTTTTCTTCGAGCAATCAGTGTGCAATAATGTGCACCAGACAGCGGCTGCATTACACCCCTGTTCACGCGCGCTAGTACGTCTGTGTTTACCCTGCAACGTCGCCGACACCCCCACCCATTTTAACAAGATAAAAACACCAAAATAATCCGTAGTGAACAATGTTTTTTTTAACCGACCGGGCGGGTCTTTCTCTCTGCTGAGGCGCTGTCTGGTGTCCGACTCCGTTTTCTGCTGTTACACAAACATGTCTGAACAACATCCATCCATCCATTTTCTGACCCGCTTAATCCCTCATGGCGTTGCAGGCGTTGCTGGAGCCTATGTCCCGATATAAAATAATTGTAGCCGTCCAGTGGTTTCATGCTTCCATGCTCTCTCGTGTGTACTGGCCTGCGTGTTTATAAGGCAGCTGTATGTCGCGGTACGGAACCCTTGGCCAGCATTTCACAGACTCGCTCCATCCCTTCAGGCTTTTGCTGTGTGGATCTGGCAATCTGATACCATCAACCATCAACTGACTCTTAAAACGATCTTGTGATACGTTATCTAAAGAAGAAAAATACGCGGAGAACTCGTCAGTTTCTCTCTTTGCGTCCGCCATTGTGTTCGCCTTTTGCCTACCAGTCCGGCGCGCATGGCGAAAAACCTGGATGAAAACAATAGCAGCGAACTGGTCTATAAGGCCTAGGCCCCCAAACTCATCCCCCTCTTTTGGCCGCGGTTCTTCAGTAGCATCAAAGAGGAATGCTCTCTATCCGTGGGCCCACATGGAGTTTGGAGACCCACAACCATGTGCACGTGGGACCAAGCTAAGTAAAGTCTGCTATATTTCGTTGAGTCTGTCTGTGGAATCAGACACCAGAGTAACTCTACAGAACCCAGCTTTTATGATTTTTCTCAGTTTTTGCAAGAAAGCTGATTCTAGACTGCATGAAGCGGTTTCCTGAGGCTGGACCAAGCTAATACACTGCAGCCTCCCCAGCACCAAACACAGTCGTGCTAGGAGGGTCTGCAGAGTTCCCCACTGCGCCGAGCTTCCTCACCACTAGCTTTAACAGCTTTAAACTAAAAAACCAGCTTCGCCCTGGAGTAACTCATTGCAACCAGAGGCCCTATGGTCGACCAAACGGACACAGAGGCAGAGGTTTGGTAGAAATGAGCAGGCAAAGTTAAATTGTTTACTTTTAATGTGTTTTCACTGTGTTTTAAGGTTTGACTGAGGTTAAGAGCAGGAGCTAACAGGCTAAGCTAACCGTTTTTTTTTTGACGAACTTTATTTTCATAAAGGTTTTATATATTGATCGAACAATAATGTTTGTGCTTTCCGGTCTGCTCAATACAACAAAATATAGTTCTTTAAATAAAGGTCTTTTTAAGTGAGTGCCGAATGTCTGGTAGCATTAGCCGCTATTTGCCTCCATTAATAACCTGCTACAAATCCCAGTACATATAATGTACTGGGATTTGTACTATGTACTATGTACCAGTACTATGGCTTGTTTAAATGTCATGCTTGTTTTGTTTTGCTCCACCATTGTTCATCAGTGCTACAGTGGCTAGTACAACATTAATAGGGAACATTAATGTACATTTTATGGTGGTTTGTGTAATTTAAGATTAACTCATCTAGCTAATGGCCCGGAAGTACCTTGACGCTCATGATTTCTGGTTAATCATCTGCTACAGCTAGCTCTGGCTTCCTAAGATGTGTGTCATCAACATAGTTATGGTAACCGATGTTGTTTTTAATGACCTGATCTAAAGGGAGAAAGGGGATATGGAATAGGAGGGGACCAAAAATGGACCCTTGGAGAACCCTGCGTGTGATTTTTGTGGTCTATGAAGTAGGGTTACCTACTGACAGAAAAAAGTCCCTGTTCTTTGAGTAGGATTTATACCAGTCCAATGCTGAATCACAAAGGCTGGAGCACTTCACCAAGGAGATTTTTTTCTTCCCAGAAACAACCTTCACTTTAATTGGAGCAATGCGGTCAATTAGGTCTGAAACTTTAGCGTGAAAGTTATCTAATAGTTCATCCCCTGAGTTACAGGACAGAGTGGAAGTAGAAAAGAAGGCTTGGTTAAAGGTTTCAGCGACATTATCCTTAAATATGTGTTTTCTTATGATGTCTCTTGGGCTGATCGTGTCACTGGAAACAATGATTTCAAAGGTAATAGAAAAGTGATTAGAGCAACATCAGTTACATTCACTTTGAAAATGTTTAGACCTTTAGTGATGATCAAGTCTAAAATATGTCCCTGTTTAACATGTTGAGTTAAACCAAAGTTTCTAAGTGTGTTGCACAGTTCTTTTGCACTTCTGTTTTCCAGGTTGTCAGCATGAAAGATGAAATCTCCCACAGTAATTAACCAATCATAATCACAGATAGGAGGTAATTAAAATCATTTTAAAAGTTTGATTAGGACTTAGGGGGGCATTAAACATGTGTGAACACAATTCATACCGGGCTCTTTACCTGACGAGCCAAATATTCAGAAGAGGCAAATATTTGTTACACTTTAAAATATACTTTAGCGCATCACTAAACAAATGTTGCCACTCCTCCATCTTTCCTTTGCTGTCTACTCTCACAAACAAAATTGTAGTTTGGAGGAGTCAACTTAGAATTGGTGCCTCACTAAATTAATTTAACCATGTCTCTGTCAAAAACATAACATCAAGATTATTGTCAGTAATTAAGTCGTTGATTAAAAATCATTTGTCTGACAGAGATCTAATGTTTAATAATGCCAGTTTATATGACTGAGTGGTTGATGTTGTTTCTATGGCTCTCTGACAATTTATCACTTTTAAGTATGATTGTTTATTTCTGTTTGTTGTTCTTTAAGCTTTGCTCCGTCTGCGACATAATCATCAAAGATATTTAGTGATTAAAGGTGTAGGAACCCACCCGCAAACCCATCATCTGTTGGCATACTATTTATTCTCAAACTGGACCGAATATATCCAAGGACATCAGCTGTTGTGTACTTACAAGAGAGATGTTATATAAATGTTTATTTTCATCCTCTCTTAAAAGGTCACATGTGAGACTGTACAGACACAAACAAACTTGCAGAAAATTCAGCGTAATAAACATCAAATTAGAGAGTGACTGTGTGGCTTTGAGTATGGGCCAACCCAGGCCTCTGAACAGCTCAGCAGTTTGAGTTTACTCCCTACTTGAGTTTACTCAGTGAGTAATACATTTTACAAAATGTAGTGAAAGGTGTTTTACCTTACGTCAGAAAAAATTAAAGGTAAAATTATACTTTTGCATTTTTGAAGGAATCTGATGCCTCTGCTTCTAAGACTTCTTTTATAGTTTTAGAATAAATGTCCACATTCTTTATCTCTGAAAATAAATATACTTTATATTTCTGCCTTAAACTTTCAATTATATATGGTAGGAAACATGGGTTATTAATAGTTTAAGAAATTTAACAATAAAATCCCCCAAAAGCCTAATCTGAGTATAACTAATTCTTTTCTCGGTTTAAAGATTTGTAAGGTGGTAGGTCAGTTTATCAAGGAAAACAAGAGAGTCCCATTAGGATCTTTTAAAAACAAATTAAATACTTTCAAGTGCTTGACAAACGAAATCTGATTTCTGTATCAATTTGTTTTCTGTTCATTCTTTACATCATGTAACAAACATTGATATTTGTTTCTTTTCTACTCCTATAATCCAGATGTTCTGGTCTGTTACTTGATCATTCTCATCTTATATGTATGAAAAATCTAACCAATAGATTGTTTAAGGGCTCCTGAAATGTTTCAACATGTTTTACCAGTTTTCAGTATTATGAGATGCTCTGTATGGAGCATCGTTTGATTTTATGAACCTTAGAGAACCTGACAGCATATTTTATTTTTAAATCTGCCTAGTTTCATTCACTTATTTGAAGTACTGTACTCTAAAAACAACATTTTAATGATGTTTGTCTGCAATAAAAAGGGTTTTATATTGTATGATGGCTCATACAGGTCTTTCTTGAAAATTAAACAGTCACTTTCAATGGGATTCACCTGTATAAATACGGGGAATAAGTGAATCATTCATTCATTCACTTAAGTGTGTTGTTCATTATGAATTATTATTATTATTATGAATGACGCACTTTCACTTGCTGCTTATAAAATATTTTTAAACAAAGTGATCATTTTGGAAATGATAAGAACATTTGCTTGTCTCCATAGCCTTGCTCATGTCCAGTGTTGAAACTCTCACCCGCAAAGCGCCACAAAAACCATCACAAAATTTGGAAATCAAGGGCTACTTGTAGGATGCATTATTGCAATCTAGTGTACAATTGGTGGAACTACAAGAGGATTAAGGTCAGCATGTTATCATAACGTTTTATTTACTGCAATGAAACAGATTTAACAAAAGTTAAAGGAATTAAGAAAATAAAACAACCTCTTACAGAATGGATCAGCTGGTTTACTCATCCTTCTTTATGTTATGTGTCCTCCTGACTCGGCTGCAGGTTGTAATTCTGAAATGTACATAGCCTATTTGTTTAAACCCCCCACAATTAAAACGTAAAGATACATTTATCTATTTTTTTAACACTTAGGCCTATACTCTCAGCTGATGCCAGCTATTTTAGAGCAGTTCAGTGCCCAGCAAAAAACATTCGTACCCCTTGAACTTTTGAGTGCCACAATTACAAACCTCTGTGTATTTTACAGAGATTTTGTTTCAACAAGTATACATGGCATGGCTGTATACAAGTAGTGGATAGTTGTACAGAGGAATTAAAAGAACACATCGTTTTCAAATTTCATTATAAATAAAAATGTAGGTAAAGAGTACAACGTGAAGAGTGTGGAGTAAAGGGGTGGAGCAACCTCACAATTTATCAGGGAAGCAGATAGGAGGCCCATGGTAACTCTGGAAAGACTGAGGATCACAGCTCAGGTGGGAAGATTTATCGAAGGGGTAGCTTTTGTAGAAGGACAAAAGGGATGTTAATTAATGTTCTATTACAAAAGTACAAAGCTGGTACTTTGTTTGATAGAAAATGTACTTCATTTAGGTTGCTTTGACCGTTTGGGATAACTGTTATTATTTTTGGGAGACATGGCAGTAGAGTACCGGAGAAACAACTAATCAAGCCAACGGATAGACGCCCGCCGCAGATTCACTGCATTTTAAACTAATTTTCACATGTGTGACAACCAACCCAAAGACAAGTGGGACAAGAAATGCCCAACCGAGCTCTCGACAAAAATGTATAGCTAGCACATGGTTCTGGCTTTTAATTCAAGACAGTTATCGTTAGCCTTTTAATAACAATCTGGTTTCAAATTACTAATGTTGTATGAGCTATTAATGGAAATACAAAGACAGCAAAAAAAATTATTTTGACCAATAAACTCATAGAACACCTCCTCACCACAATGTTGCGTGCATGCTCTACAAAATAAGCACAGAAAAATGCACAGTTTGACACGTCGAATATGTGATATTAAAATAATTTCACGGCATCCTATAGTACAGCAGTAACAAGCAATGTGACTGTGCATGAGAATTTAAATATGCAGCAGGACACTTTCCCACAGCTTATAGCTGCAAACTTTTCCTTCAGTAGCTTTGAATTGAGAAAGCCTAACAATAAACTTTACTTAGAAATAAATCCATCTATAATCAAGCTAAAGATTTAGCATGCTGACTAAATGCTTAGTTATATACTGTAGCGTCTTGGCATTCGGGGCCAGCGGGGCCAGCCCCCACCAGATGTCGCTGTGGAGCTCTATTTTCACAATAATCAGTGAGTCTTGAAGGTTCTTTACAGAACAATATTGTAAAAGAAAAAAAGACTGATTCCCTTACCAATAAAATACTGAAACATTTTTTTCTCTATATCTAAGTCTGTCAGAATGCTAACAAGCTCAGTAGGCTAAATCGGCCCACCAACGTTTGTTTAAATAATGGACATCTGAAATCGCAGTGCGCATGCCCAACACACTCTAAGTAGACAGCCATAGAGCACAAATCCTCTGGCCCCGAGCTCGGGTCGTCCAATCAAAAGACTGGAAATGCTCACGTTATGTTTATGTTCTGCCGGATGGTGTGCAACCATCGAGATAAGGCAAATGTATTTGTAAAGTACATTTCAGTACAAGGATGATGCAAAGTGATTTAAAACATTGGAAAATAAAAACAGAATAAAAGCAATAAAAAACAGTTGGAATAAAATGTTGGAAAATGTATGTGGGTAAAAGAAAGTGGAAAAACCTCAGCTATGCCGGTGCATGGTGTGTTTCATAGTGGAAGAACCCAGTCGTAGATGCAGAACTGGAGATGATGAACTTTATTGATGAAATCAAAGTCGCTTACAGGCAACAAATGGGAACAAGCAATTGCAGGCACGGAGAACCGAAGAACATGAAGACTAAATACAGAGTATTCTTTCTAAAAACGTTTCGACACCTAAACAGGAGTCTTTGTCAATTGTGGTGGCCCACACTGGAGCCAAGTGCAAAACGGTGTCGAAACGTTTTCAGAAAGAACTGAACGAACGAAAGTCTGGTTACATATATATATATATATATATATATATATATATATATATATATATATATATATATACTTTTTTTATATATATATATATAATGACCTAACATATATCTCAGTACAAGATGAAAGCAGTCCTACAGAACAGTTACTATTAAGACAATGTTATAGTCAGCTTTCTCATCGCAGCAAGAGAAACATGCCACCTACCACTTTTAATGCAACTGTAAACGTCGGACAAAGTCGGAAGCTGTTCCATCTCTGTCTGCGATTCTCTTGTTGCATGTTTTAGAAATCGCTTTTCATTTTTTGCTGAGTAGTTTTAATAGCCCGAAGAGAATACTCCTGGGAGTATATTTGTCTACAGCTTTACTCTTAAATCATGTTATTTTGTTTGGCTGTGCTCAGTGTTGTGGTCTAGTTTTTGAAGGTGGGCATGTGGTGAAATTCACTTCCTTCTCTCAAATTGCAAACATTACTTTTATTTGCATTCACACAGTATACCGTATTCATTTTTGATATGCAATGGATTATTTTCTATTACAAAAGACCAGTAAGAGCATCTTGTGTGATAAAAACATTGACAAGAGTCAAATACAAAGCTTTGTCATGAAAGCAACTAACAAGTTAAGATTGAGATTAAAAATAGATTTAACTGAAATAAAATTGCCAGATATACACTAGTTTAATGTTAGTGTTACAAAACTAAACAGTGGAGATCAACAGGAAAAATATTTTAATGATTACAACAGTTCAGAAAAATAAACTTACTTTAGGCAGCCTTGCTGTGGTGTTCAAAAAGCACGGGAATTTAAAGTGTCTGATAAAAAGCCCCTTAACCTCCAGGTTCTGTATGTTCCACACCTCAGATGGCCTGCTGCACATACATACTTTCTGAAACTTATATTTTATATTAATAGTAGCAGTGCCATATGTGGCTGGTCGTTCTGTAGGGATTTGTGCTAAACAAAAGAGGCTCATTTATTTCCAATCTAGCCACAGATCTTCTTAAAGTTCGCCGTTTCCTGGGGTATCATGTTTAGCCAAATGTTGTGAAAAGATTCCCACATTTTTACAAGCTGCGCATAAACTATTTTTTCCAGCTCAATGTGTTCAAAAGGAGCCAATCTGGAAACACCGACTTAATTATTGCTTCTTTGTGTTGGTTTTTATTTATTCCTTTTTTTTTTTCTTAGATTAAAAAGTTCTGGGCACTGCAGCAGTCACAGAGCCACTGTTCAACCTGAGCCAAATAAAATGCTTTTTGAAAAAATGTGCCCCTTGGAAAAGTGGAATGCTATTTTTGATAAATAGTTATCAGTATTGTGGATATAACAGTGGATAAGGTGCATGATAACAAGACTGCTAGATCAGTCTTTAAAGAACAGGTAGACCAGGTGGACCCAGTATTCGAGGCAGACAAACAGTTTAGGTTTAACAGTTTATTTAAAGCAGAAACGGAGCGGGTGGCGTCAGCGTCTAAAGCGTTCATGTGTGCTGTAGAAAAATGCTACATGATGTATATGTAGGATATACATCCTACATATACATCATGTAGGATGTAGCTTTCTCTAAAATGCATAGTAGGGTGTGTGTGTACACCCCATAATGCTAACTAGGGCGCTAAAATGGCTAGGACCACCCCTGATGTACAACGCTCAAACATTCATACATACAGAGTATGGAAAGACAGAGATAAGGTCTGTGTTTGTTCACACGAGTGAAATTAATTACAGTTAGCACTTTTAAAAAAAGGGTGTTTTAAATTTTAGATTTGGGCTAAAACATCAAGCCTTTTCAAGTAAACAGGTTCAAGTTCAATTCAAAATGTCAAATCAAAGTCTCTGAACAGTTTTTCAAGTCAAGTTTAAAGTCATAAAATGAATGAGTCCAGTCTGACTCGAGTCCGAGTTATGTAACTCGAGTTTCCACCTCAGTTAGGCAGTTTCCTGGCAAAACCTGAGAAAATGTCTGATAACATCAGTCTGCAGAACCATCACACTATCAATCGTGAGATCAACGTGAACCAAAAATGTGGGTAAAGCTGCAGGAAATGATGCCGCAGCTTCTGTTTAACTGATCTTGTTGTTATCTTGATTTCATTAATTTCACATGAAGGATAGCTGTTGCAGGGGCTGCACGGTGGGCAGTGGGTAGCACTTTTGCCTTGCAGCAAGAAGGTTCTGGGTTCAAATCCAACCTTGGGTCTTTCTGCATGGAGTTTGCATGTTCTCCCTGTGCATGCATGGGTTCTCTCTGGGTACTCCTGCTTCCTTCCACAGTCCAAAATCATGACTGTTAGGTTAATTGGCTTCTCTAAATTCTCCTTAGGTGTGTGAGAATGGTTGTTTGTCTCTGTGTTGCCCTGCAATAGACTGGCGACCTGACCAGGGTGTACCCCGCCTTGGACAGGTTTGCAAAAATGGATGGATGGCTTTAACATTAAACATTTACTTCAGTTAACTTTTACAGATTTATATATATTTACCTTTAAGACTTTTTTCCATAGAAGACGAGTAACATCAGCTTCCCTGCATTCAACCAGCTTGTTTTCTTTTTCTGTCACTTGAACCACATACTTTCAGCTGAAGTGTCACTTGAACCACATACTTTCAGCTAGAAAAAATGGTTTAAACAGGGCAAAATAAATATTGCTATTGTTAAACAACTAATTCAATTTTTTTTGTTTTTTCTTTTAAAATCCTCGTTTAAGTTTCATGTAGTGTTTGGTCAAACTCTGTGTCACTCTTAAAAAAGTGAACCGAGTATGTTGCCCACTTTATGTTAATATTTAATTACAGTGAACAGATTTAAAAAAGGTGTTTGTAACTGTAAGCCATATCTCATAATCAAAAGAAGTTTGATCCTTTAATGATCTATTTGTTTTGTTTGTATTTTGTTTACGCTGTTCATAATTTAGCTGTTGTATTAAAACTTCCCCACGGTATATATTATACTAAGGATGTTTACAACATAAAAAGTAATGAAGGATGTTTTACCTTACATCATAAAACATAAAAGGCTAAAGTATGTTTTTGCGTTTTTAAAGCAACTCAATGCTTCCTTCATTAGTTGCTTTAAAATAAATGTTCACAGTTTCACAATCTTTATTTCTGAAAAGTGTGTGGGTGAGAGAGAGAGACAGAAAGATATATAATATATATATATATATATATATATATATATATATATATATATATATATATATATATATATATATATATATATGTGTGTGTGTGTGTGTGTGTGTGTGTGTGTGTGTGTGTGTGTGTGTGTGTATGTGTTATGAAAATAAAAATCAATTGATTAGATCTAAACATTGTGGTTTTCATTATTTCATAAAACCGTGTGAACCTTTTAAGATCTGGTATAGACACAGATTAGCAGCAGACTTTTTGGGGGAGTATTACAGTAGAGAGATAAAATTACTTATATGAGAAAAAAGTCATAGGAGAATAAAGTTAAAAAAAAAAAGACAAATATGGTAATATTATGGGAAAAACATCATATTATGACAATTAAGGGGGAACATTTCCAGAATAGTCACAGTTTGCAGAACTGTCTTAGTCCTGGAGTAATAGGGCCAGGTTAGATTCTTGTAATTATTTGTATTCTTTACGAGAATAAAGTCAGGGGAATAAAGCCAAAGGGATACGAAAATAAACTCATAATATTACAAAAATAAAAATATTACAGATATAAAGTATATTCTGAGATTAAGTCCCTCTGATACTATTTAAGTGTCTTAGTGGACTAACTGCAGATTTGCCACATACAGCAGCTAGTGATGAGAAAACACAGAACAACGTGGAGCAAGTGCCGGACCAAGCCAAGTCTGCTACTTGGAAATATTTCAAACTTGGTACCCCAACAAGTCCGACTGCAACATGCAATATCTGCAACATGAAAATTGCAACATGTGGTTATAAACTTGGTAAATTAAACACCACAAACTCTGCTCTGCAGCTTAGCTCAGCTTCAAAGAACAATTTCCCCTCTTCACTTAAAGAATAAGGTAATTGTTGCAAGAGCATTGTACTTTTAGATAGAAATGTGTTGTGTCCTTTAGATTTTGAGTTCTCACCATGAATGCTGAATTTAGATAAATATTTCCTGAGGGTTTGTGTAATAACACGAGGTTTTCTCCATGCTCAACTGGAATTATTTATTGATTCTTAACACTGTCAGGTATGTGCCAACTCAGCTCAACCTATACAGTCCCTCAACTCTACTGCCCAGACATTTTAGGACCCCTAGCTAGTTCTTATTGTTGTCCACAGTGATGCCTTACTATAACTGAATAAGTTGGCACAGAACTTTACATAAACACTCAGCCTATAACAGTTTGCTTTTGTCCTCTTGTGCATCCCCTTTCCCCAAGACCTGTAAACCTCCCCCCATTTGCTTTCCATTTTAAAGAAATTTGCTGTAAATGAAAAAAAGATTATTTAATTTGGTGTGGGAAGCCTTCAATAATCAAAATGTGTCCAATAAAATAAATCAACCAGGAAACTGCATTTTTATTTTTAATCTTACAGCATGTCCTAGATAAAGGCGTCAACACACTGCAAAAACAGATCTAAAAATAAGTAAAATGTTCTTAAAGTTAGAGTTTTAATCCTTGATTTGAGCCGGTAAATAAGATTATCTGCCAACGGAATGAGTATTTTGACCCCTAAAATAAGATAATTAGACATCCTGCACTTAAAATAAGCAGATGGAGATGAATTGTTTGTATTTTAAGTGCAAAAATCTTATTCCATTGGCAAAGCATGTTATTAACCTGCTCAAATAAAGGACAAATACACTGATTTTAAGAACATTTTACTTATTTCTAGTTCCGTTTTTGCAGTGCATGTGAATAAATTCTCTGGCATTGCAAAACACTTCAATCATGACGCTAACTATTACATTAATCCTAATGCTAAACTACTCTGCAAAATAATACAAGTTTTTATGACAGAAGTTTTGCATTGTGTTTTTATTTTTAACAAATGTCTATTTCTTTAAGATGTAGAGTGTCCTACAGTCGCGGTATATAATGATATCCAAATAATTTCCAAGAAACAATATAAAAACGCAGACATTTTTTATTATCTTAAACATAAAAAGAAAATCAAACCAAATGCTCATGTCATGTTTAGTGAGGTGATTGCTGGACCCAGACACCACAGACAGTAATTTGGGAGCTTCACGGTGAGTAGAAGATTTAATGAAAAGGTAGCAGGAATCACAAAAGGATAATGGAGGATACAACAAATAGACAAATAAAAAGTGATGAACGAGTGGACGAGATGAGAAGAGAGCAATAAAGAACAAACAAAGTTAATCAGAAGATAAAGGGACTCAGGTCAGTTGAAACCAAATAAACACAGTTAAGAGATGAAGGAGAGCTGAGAGGGCAAACAGGGTGGAAGCACAGAAATCTGTCAGAATCAATAACCTATAAAATAACGAACTGGTCCACAAAAGTAACAATTAATATAAACCAACACTAAAGGAAAATTAACTAAAGGAACCATGGTCCAGGAAACAACTAAAATAAAAACACAAACACCCAAGGATCATGACAACTGTATCCTATAACATTAGAATGACGTTTGTCTGCAACAAACTGCCTCAAATAGGTTTCTCTTGAAAATTAAACCTCACTGTAAATTGGACTCGCCTGTATAAATAAAGATTATTCATGAATGAATGATCAAATGAATGAATGCAGCACTTTCACTTACTGTTTATAACATATTTTTAACCAAATTGATAATTTTAGAAAATTATCAATCAACACCAAGCTTAAAAATAAAGAGCATCATCTTCATTTCCATGATGCATCATCGCCATCTAGTGGGTCGTCTGTGAAATCACACTTAACGCCAATACTGATGCAGTAACATAATTAAAGTTGTAAATCGGTGAGTCATTACGTTTTAATTAGTCATGAATGATGAGATAGAAAGTGTTAATAGAGCTGATAAAGTTAAAGGAAATAAACCAAGCCCTTACAGACTTGCTCCGCTAGTTTCCTCATCCTCCTTCATGTTGGGTGTCCTCTTGACACTTGATGGTAGATGATGCCAGCCATTTTTAGACCGGTGTTAAATATTCTTAAGCCTTGAACTTTTGAAAGCTAGAATTACAAAGTTACAAGTTCAATGGAGATTTAATGTGAAATTGCAACACAAAGACTTGGACTGGAGACATGGAGGCTAGGTTCTCCTTCCAGCAGGAAGATGGGGCTTTCCTCTGCGCTTCTCTGGGATGGGGGAGGCAGCTATCACTGTGTTGGTTCGTCTTGGGCCCCTTTGCTCTGGGCGCCCTTTTGGATGTCTGGGGTTCTGGTCTGCCTCAGTGCTCTGGGGGGTAAGGGGGGGGGGGGTGTCTTTGTCTCCTCACAACCACTATTGAGCATTTCTCTTATGGATAGACCTTACATACACAGGTGCACTCTCACCAACACCTACAGGTGCTCAGATCCAGGTGCTTACAGATACACTTCTACACAGACAAATTGTGGCTGTCACTCTTGTATTAAACAATCCTGTGTATTTTTTAGTGATGTTATCAAGGCATTGGTTGTTTGTACCGGTGATAATCTTTTTGGTTGGTTATGCTGTTCTTTTTATCTCTCTCTCTCTCTCTCTGCTGGTGTAGAAGCAGACTCCGAGGATGTTATCTTGTTCTCTCTTTTTCCTCTACTCTTTTTTTCTCTTCCTTTTCTTTCTCTTTTACTGTTTCTGTGTTCATTGAATTTAAAACAATCCCAAAATAATATCTAATAGATATTATCTATATCTAATAGATATTATTTTGCATATATATCAAGCGCAGCACTATGGCTAAAGCAGCAACGGTCCACATGTGGAAGTAAATCTGTTGGGTTCTCTTTGACATTAAACAAAGCAATTCTTAGTGCTACACTGCCAGACAAGAAGCATAATAAATAAATAAATAAATAAATAAATAAATAAATAAATAAATAAAAGCACAATAAATGGTGTTGCTTTGTGGGTTGTGACAGGTAGTTTGGTCAGGGCGTCACCAGCGATAGAGATCATATCACCTGAGAACAGTATTTTTCAGCAACAGTGGCTGAAATACAACCAGTAAAAAAGATCAAAACCTCGCCTATACAGGAAAAACCTTTTGATAACAACTCAAACGTTTAGCATGATGTGTGCACTTATAATAAATAGAGAATTAAAAAAACAAGTATTAACCGCTTCAAATGTCCACCCTCCAAACCAGACATCAGAATTATCCTCAAAGGGCTGTTTTTAAATTAAAACCTGAGAAGAAAACAATAATTAACATGATTTCAAATGTTGTGGATATCTATGTTTATTTGTTTTATCCATTGAGAGGAAATGCTAATCTTGGAAAAATAATATGGCAAAATACACTGTGTCTGCCTCCACTAGCATGTACTCCCAAGACGCAATTACACCAAATATATCGATTGACAATTTGTGCATGCCATGAAATAAAGCACAACCAATGAGAGGGAACATAAGAGCAGAATTACTCTGGGTGCAAATCGTCTGAAAACAGACGGCAGAGTTACATAAAACTGAGCAGACATACAGTTACAGCAGCACTGGACACACTACTATGTTCCATAGTTTTTTTGAAGTGATTTATTTTAAGTGACCAGGCCATCATAGTATAACTGTAGCAGCAGATGTCACTAGAGAGCACTGAATGATGCACTGAGTAATGAACCTTTGGTTGATGCAATGGGCTGGAAGGCTTCATGAAGCTTTATTTGGCCATCTCTACCAATGTCCAGATTCAGAGACCAAAAGGAGAGTCTGACAGGGGTGAAGGAACAGACAGAAATCCACAGAACGAACTTGATCACGCACAAGAAAGCAATTAAGGGCCGCCAGATGGTCACAAATGACTTTCATGAATCTGGCAGCTACATGTGGGGAGAGGCAGGGGATAAGTTGTTTGAAGCCTAATGCAGAATTTGATTTGTGGCCCCTCTCCCGTTAAAGGACATCACCACCACACCAGTAACAGTGATTTAATACAAATTTGTTGGAATCTGGGAGAGGGGTTCAGGTTTAATTAGCTGAGGTTATAAGAAATCATGCATAATTGGTTATTATTTGCTGAGATGTGTTTGTGCAGCAAACTAAGGTCAAGCACAATGTTTGAACTCAACGCATCAGGTTGTAACTATTTTAAACAAGCAAAGAAGGTTATTCTTTGCATTTTTACAAAGTGCAATCCTATGTTACAATAAAAAAAATTAAATAGTTTAATTTATCTAAACTTATTGACATTCAACTGCACCCAACTCACATTTGAGTGAACTTTCATTGCCAGGTTGCAAGTAAAAAACAGAAGACAAAAGAGAAACATTAAATATAAGTATTTGTCATTTGTCACGAATCAAGCAGAAAACCAGAAAAGAGATTTTATTATGTGCAGAAAAGTTATGGGTAAGAGAATATGAATATTGCAAGTGCTTGCAAGTTGCAGCGTGACGTGTTGCAACAACGAACCGACCACATAATGGTGCAGATAGCGCATTAAAGAAATATACACGCATTGTGCTGATGAAAATGTAAAAGGATATTCTGACATGTCAAATCAAACTTAATAGCGCTATGATTTTAAAATGTAGGTCTGTGTAAAAATTAAATCGTTTATGGGAGAGCCATAGTATGGAGACCCCGGTTTAGTTCACTTGTGCCTTGGGCTGGCTCTGCATCGCTGTTTTGGCTCGGGAACAATTTCTTTGGAAATGTTACTTCTTTTGCTCTTCTTTCTGTCTCTATGATTCATCGATGAGTGTGATTGTGTGTGTGTGTGTGTGTGTGGGGGGGGGGGGGGGGGGGGGTTCCTAGAAATCTTCTCAAAGCGCCGTGGGCTCCACTCGTGCGTGATTGATCCTGCCCATTGCGCAGCAGCGCTGGGCCCGTTTCAGCACGCCTTCCGTCCTGCGTAAAAAAAAAAAAAACACTTCTGCCATCAGCTTCAGGCCACGCCCTTTCTCAGGGGCATGAACGGAAGAAGTCTAGTCTTCACTTCCCACAGTAAGTGCTGGCATCGGGCTTTTTTTTCTTCTTCTTCTTCGGGATAATTATGAGCGCCGCGGAGAATGGCGGAGTCCAACGCGCTTGAAGAGCTGCAGTCGGAGCTCACCTGCCCGGTGTGTCTGGAGCTCTTCCGCGATCCGGTGATCCTCGAGTGCGGACACCACTTCTGCCAGGTGTGTATCATCCAGTGCTGGGAGGCGAAGGCCGACGAGCTTTCCAGCTGTCCAAAGTGTAGGAAGTCGTGCGCTCGCAAACTGCGGCCCAACTCGCTGCTGTGCAACGTGGTGGACAGTGTGCGCAGAGCCCGCGCCATGGACGCGGCCGCCGCGGGGACTCCGGGCTGGGACCCCGCGGGGCCCCTGGAGATGCCGGAGGAACGGGAGCCCGGCTCCAGCATGAGCAGCGTGACCTCCTCCGTCGGCCACTGGCCTCACCTGGTTGTGGACATGTGTGAGGAGCATGAGGAGAAGCTGAAGCTGTACTGCGAGGACGACCAGCTGCCCATCTGCCTGGTGTGCGGGATGTCCCGGGACCACAAGATGCACAACGTGATTCCGATCACGGAGGCCTTTGAAAACTACAGGGTGAGCTTGATGTCTCCTTTTCTACCCGAATACCCACATTGAACCACGTCTTATAAACTTTTAGAACAGCTTACACCATGGGGATTTAACTAACCACCATGGCAACTGGATAAGCCAGAGCAAATAGAGATTTGCAGTCAGGAAGTGCTTCACTGGTTGGTCTGTACAAACAGCCAGCCTGGCATGGCGCCTGTGTTTTGAAAGCACACTCCCTGTTTGCCCAGACAACCTTCTGCTTCTCTATCTTTTGCTGAAATTCAACAGACCTCTGTGAACTTTTTTTGTTTTTTTAGCTCTCCTCCTCCCTCTCTGTGTGTTTTACTTGTTTTTCTGGTGCTTAATCACATTCCTGCGCACTGGAGTGCTCAGCTGATGTTTTGGGCAGCCATCATATGACTCTATGATTCCAATTTGGCTGCTCTCCGAGCAAAAGCGCTGATTACATTAACTGTAAATGATCTAGTTTGCCCTCCTGGCTTCCTAACAAACTGTTCATTTTATTCCTGTCCTAACAGGACAAGCTGGTTGTGGCTTTGGAGAGGGTGAAGCTGCAGACGGAGGAGGCCACGCTCTTCCAGAAACAGACCAATGAAAAGATCCTCCTGGTTAAGGTACTAACGCTGTTCTCATCTATTGACCTTGCATCCAGACGTTCCTGGTCAAACATTTTCCCCAGGGTGCTGGCCTGCATTCCTGCACCTGTAGCTATCTGACCGACGAGACCGAGGGATGACTAATGGTGACACAACAGGTTGTTACTCGGCCTTGTTGGTTACGTGACGACTGCTGGAGATTGATGCCTTAAATGCGGCACCTGAAATACGGCGCGTCCTGTTTGTCTTCCTCACGCCCTCTATTCACGCAGACGTACGCAGAAATGTTAACAATGTGCAAGTACGCCGAGGGAGACGCCGGCCCTTTAAGTGAAGTTTGTGCGTGTTGAGTAGAGATATGACTGCGTTGGAGTTTTTGCTGCGTGGGGTCGTTCCTGCAGCAGCAGATAGCTTCACACGTGGGCTACTACAAACCGTTTTCCCCTTCCTGGCTCCGCTGTCTGTTTGACCCACTTTATGCGCACATTCACAGAATTTTCACTTCTTCGTTTCTGTCGCTAGCGCAGGATGTGGATAAGCAAAACGGAGCGGAAGCTGGTGTCTTTTCTTCCTCTTCCTGCGTGTTTCTGTTTCTGTTTGATTGTTTTTTTTGGAAAGTGACAGAATATAAAGTTAGGCCTGGTTCTTCCAAAGCATTAACTGGCAATTTGATGTCAATGGATAAGTGACACAACTGGTTATTTCTAGTCATACTGTACATGTACAGCAGGTTTAGTGGCAGCTGAGCTGGACTGTCCTACAGGTTAGAGATGTTAGACAAAAGAAATTAACTTCTCTGTTAATAACATTAAATTTTGCTGTTTAAAAATTATGTTTGTATTTGAAGGATGGCAACGAAAACTTTTTGACCTTTTTAGAGAACATTCAGTTTTTTCTTTTATATGTTAGCCACAAACATCTGCTTAAGCACCATGTAACCTTTGCCAAAACATCTGTTGACCTGCCTACAGCCTCTTCTGTGGTTTTACTATGAGTAGAAATAACTGTAATAGGTTAAATCATAGATCTCGATACTAAAGAGAATTGAAGCCAGTAAAGAACCCCGTGGGACACCAGATGATATTACAAATTACAATTTTAACACCTTAGGAATGAAGTCAACGATAAGATTGCATTGGGGTGGCAAGTCATTTGTTTCTGAGCATTATAGTTGATTGGGTCAAACTCAAACCCGAAAGTCCAATCTGTAGCAATAAAAATTTAAACTGTAAGAATAAGAGTCACGTATAACAGTCGGCTCTTCTTGCTTCATCTGTGTGTTGCAAACAACAAGCAACCATTAGTCAAACGAGTGAGCGAGCAGAATTTGATGCTTACAGTTGGTCTGTTTGCTCTATTTGACATCTTGACTTGGGCTTTTTGACCACATGGCAACTTTTTTATTTTTTTTGCCAACGATTTATTTAGGTAACTAAGCCGAAAACAAACTGATTTCCTATTTATATTCTGGATCGCTAATTGTTTCATAACGTTGCAAAAGTACTACTAAGTTTGTGGAAGCAGTAGTTTGTTTCTAGTCGTGTGTGTCTGTTGATCTTGTCCAAAGCTTGCGTGTTGTTAACTTTTTGCTGCATGAATCAATACTTACAGTCCGGTAGTTTGGGTGAAGAGGGGTTCAGGTCAGATTTAGACCAAGAGCCGTAAAAACTGAAAACATTTAAAAACATTTCACTGTATTCTTGTAGGTGATGTTTAAGGTTTTGGCAGAAACCGACAAAAGGACAACACTGAACCTCTGCTACTGTCAACCCAATTATTCTCTGCTGGAGAAAATGAGGAAATACAGCTTTGCAGTTTGCATGTTTACCAATTGTTCATAAAGGCACACCAAATCAACATGCAATGACGAATAATGTGTTGCTGGCTGTAAGAAGAAACGCCTTACTAGGGCTGGGCGATGGGGACCAAAAAAATAATATCACCATTTATGATTCAGGGGCGCGCAGGAGACCTGGAGGAGCTGGTTACCGCCGAGTTTGGCCGTCTGAGGGAGTTCCTGCTTGAGGAGGAGGAGAGCATCAAGGAGAAGCTGCAGAAGGAGAAAGAAGAGAAGCTCAATCAGCTGGAGGAGGCGCTCACCCAGGCCACAGAGCAAATCAGCCAGCTGGAAAGCACGGCGGAAAGACTGCGCCTCAAACTGAGAGAGGAGGAAAACCCTGAGCAGCTCAAGGTGAGTCAATGCAGGACAGAAGAGAAGAAGGAAAAATAAGACAGATACTGATTAATTACGAATTATATACACAAGCTTGCTTTATTTCAGTGTCACAGATAGTATCTGTCTTCATGTTTCCACATGGACTGAGCGTTTTGTAACGGCTGGTTCGTTTCTGTTTCAGGGAATCAAAGATTTCATCGGAGGGTGAGTAGTTCTCCAATCCTAATCGTGTCATTTCAACTTCACAGATTTTTTTATTTATTTTTTTTAACTGACTTTAGAGTCATATCTTCTTTATCGCCATGTGACCGATGAACGTCACAAGGCGATGGCGTAATGTTTGGTAATCACTTGTGAGCTGAGCTGTGACAGGATGCCGGGGCATAGCTGTGGTCTTGTGACTCATCACTGTCCCAGATGAGTTGCCACCAGCAGACAAAAGAACCTACGTTTCTTTACAGAAATTTGTTGAGTCTAAGATAAACTTAAATCATTAAGGTTTCAAATTTGTCCATGCCTTTAACTATTTTACATCAGGGGCTGGTGTGCAGAATACCACATGTATGCACTCTTAACTATCCTAACCCTCTGTCACTAATGCCTTTCCCCCTCTAGGGCCGAGAGTTTGTTTGAGCGCCCCCCAGAGGTCAGTGTGGACCTGAAGTCAGGAGAGTATGTGGGACCCCTGCAGTACAGGACCTGGAGGAAAATGAGCTCAATCTTCCAGCCGGGTATGAACTCTGGTTTCTAAGTGCTCCTCAAGCCTTAACATAGACAGCATGTTGGATCTATACCACGCATTTTCATGTGTTTTATTATGCTTTAAGTGATAGACCAAAGGGTTTACATAGTTGTAAAGTTAACGAAAAAGGAAACAATGTTTATTTTATTTATTTATTTTTACTTTAAAAAAGTGGAAAGGTGTGTTGTCGATATGAATTCTGCCCATGGTGCTCTATATCATGACTATAACACTTTACCAGAGTGACCCAGTCACAGTCAGTCTGTGGCAGGGCTTGAAAACGGAAGTTTACAGAAACTCTGCATCCACTCTGACTGAGCTTCAATTATTTTCATAGAGAAGTCTGGTGAAAATTTTCAGTTTCCATTGTGGGCAGCTGGTAGCGGAACCCCCCCCCCCCCCCCAATAAAAAAATACAAACAAAAACATTTCAGAGCTAAAGCAGTTCTTCAAAGTTTTGGCTCCGTGGGGTTAAAAAACAAATGTAGGCCACTTTTTACATATTTTCCTTTTTGTAAGAAAATTAAAAGAGCTCCAAATGTTCCTGGCACAGCTTCACCCACTTCCCAGGTGCACACAGAGGGTCAAAGATCTGGTGAGCAGAAATTCTTCGGCAACGCTTGAAGTCCTGGGAAAGTACTTTATTTGCCAACCAACATGTTTCGGCTTGTGGCCTGCATCTGGGTCTAAAAAAAAAATTAAACCCAGGTTTCTTTTTACCTCAGCTTCAAAATTGTGAAATACTTGCGATGCAGGGATTTAATTATGTTTTAAGATTTATTCTGATGCGTGCTGTTGGAGCTCTTCCTCCAGCTCATTTCATGGTACAGCTGCAAGTGGACTCGTGTGAAATAACCGAGTCCTTGGCGGTTGTGGCAGCCCCTCAGCTCTGGAACAAAGTTTAGCCTCGACAGGTGATTTCAGTTTCCTTATTGTTGTTGCACCCATAGACATCACTGGATCATCTGAGCACCATTAAAACTTAAAAATAAAGAAAGAAATAAACTAAAAAGAAATATACAAAGCACACATTCACATAAAACAATCACGCACAATGAAATACAAACATACCTGGCTGCTTTTACCAGAGGGATGCCGTGTATAACCTCGTCATAACGGCTGCTTTCAACTAGAGTTGCACCGATACCGATACCAGTATCGCGCCGATACCGCGCTAAAATGGTGGTATCGGTATCGGCAAGTACCAACAAATAGGGCATGATACCATTTTGATGTTAGTATGTCATTTGAACGCAGCCTTCTCTCTCCTGACACTCACTAGTTCTACTGGATTCACTTTGTATTAGTCTTTTTCCTGCTTTAATAAGGTAGCAGCTTGACAAAGTCATGATGGCAATTATTTTACATCCAAGTAGTATGCAGTTCTTCATATATACACACACACACACATAAATTTCAAAGTAATGGTATCGGCATGGTATCGGTATCGGCCGATACTGCACAGCCAGGTATCGGGTATCGGTATCGGGGCCAAAAAATGGCATCGGCGCAACACTACTTTCAACCATTTATAATAACACAACCAAATGCTATAAGGCTCACCCTTCTTTGGCCACGACATCCTAAGAGGGGGAAAAAAACGTAATTGAAATCAGTACAAACAGTTGTAGATAATTTACACAATTTTAAAATACATGACCTAGTTTAACAAAACCTCCAGTCTGTTAAAGCAGTTAATTCAAAAGATCTGGGTTTCCTTCTGCAACAAGTTTTGTGTTGACGTTGCTCTCTCTCTAACCTCATCTGTGTCCTCCCAGCCGTCTCAGCGGTGACCCTTGACCCGGACACGGCCTACCCCTGCCTGTGGGTGTCCGCCTGTCACACCAGCGTCCAGGTGGGAAGGATCCAACCCAACCTTCCCAACAATCCCGAGCGCTTCACCCGCTACAACATCGTGCTTGGCTCTGAAGCGTACTCCTCAGGCAGACATTACTGGGAGGTTGAGGTGGGCTGCAAGAAAGCGTGGGGTCTGGGTGTCGCCAGAGCCTCTGTCAACAGGAAGGAGGAGATCAGCCTCTGCCCCGACGACGGCTTCTGGACCCTGGTGCGGAGGTACAAAGGCGACGGCACCAGCGAATACGAAGCGTGCACCGACGCCGACGACACCTTGATATATCCCCCCGATCCCCCCAAGAGGGTGGGAGTCTATCTGGACTACGGACGTGGCGAAGTGTCTTTTTATGACGCCGGAGCGATGAACCACCTCTTCACCTTCTACAACGCAAACTTTAAAGAGCCGGTGTTCCCTTACTTTAATCCGTGGCCAATCATGGGTGGACAGAACCGAGAGCCACTCACCATCATAACGCCACACTGGGGATAGGCGCCCCCTTTTTGTTTTTGCTTTCATTAAAGAGCAGCAGGAGATTCCAGCTACGGACTGCCGTGGCAGCGTCTCATGACACTTCACATGTCTGCCTGACAAAGAGCTCCTGTCTGTGTGACGCTGAAATTTCTGACGAGGAATTTAACTCCTGAATGACCAGAGACGAACATCATGAAAGGCACTTTAGAATCTGACAAACTCTGTTTTTAAAGATCAAAATTCAGTCACTGGGGCGTTTTCCTGACAAATATGATCCGTTTAGCTCAAATCTGGTTGGTGCTATTCATTTACCCCGCAGATTCATTGTTGTTTGGCTAATTTAGCGTAGCATTGGTCTGGAAAATGCAAATGTTAGCAACCGTGAATGTGAACCTACAGATATTTTGACATATCGCATGCAACGTACACAATGGCCATATCCTATTCAGGATATGGCCCTTTAAGTTGTTTTAGCCTGCCTGTCTGTGCTTTCTTTTCCACAAAGTGTTTTGTAACAAACCTACAGACAAGTTAATACTGTTTCTGGCTTTGTTGTTACAAAAGCTGGTGTCTGTGATGCTCACTTTTCCTGTTTGGGATCCCACACGGATTCCGCCTCACGTGGAAAAACACGCAGGCCTCCCAGAACACTGTGGATTATAAACTTCACCTGCACACGCAAATCAATGAAACACACAGCTGACACAATTTATCAATTGAACTAAATCCCCCTAACAGGATTGACTGACTTATTTTTAAGTCAGTCCTTCATAACTGGGTCATCACAGCTGGAAAAAAAGCTTTAAAACAAATAAAAACCCGCTTTGAGTCATTTATTTTAATCATTTAATGACTAGGAAATGTGTGGATCAATTTTATCCATTCAGATTTTGCACATATAACAAATATTGAAATTGTGTTTCAAGCCTGAAACTAAATAATTTTTTGATAAATTCTTAAAAAATATTTAATTAAAATCTTATTTCACCAAATTTCACTCTGGATTTTTAACAGCTGAATAATAAATGTTTATGAATATTTTGTTTATAAAACCTTGTCAATTGAGCGTCTAAAGTTTTTGTTCATTAGGAAGTGGGCATGACCTGAGGGACAGATTTTTTGTTTTTTTACAGCTTTAATTGTGATGCACACTTCTCTACTTATTACAATATTTTAATTGTACTTTTTGTTTTTATTTGGAGCCTCTACATCATGATCAAAAAAGACCTCTGTGTTCATAAGTGAGGTTGTAATTATTCTATTAAATTTCCCTCTGAGCTTGTTGTTACGACTTCTTCCACTAGAGGGCGGCCAAGATGAACTCCATGTGCAGCAGTTTTTATTTGTTTGTTTGAGCTTCATTGACCTTAAAAAAATTAGTAAATTTATAATGACAATATTAAATAAAAAACAAGTAAAGCTGAATTTATGTACATAATAAAAAAGTGCATTTTTACTAATTTTCATCATAATACAATAAACTTATCGGCATTATCACTGTCCAGTAACGGTGCTGTTAGTTTCACAGTTTTGCTTCTTTTGCTGTTTTAGATCAGATTTTTATATAATCCAGTCTATTACTAACAATCATTTCTAACTTAAGTCATATTTGAAGAAAATACACAATATATGTGGATTACATCCTAACAGAGTTCATCTTTGTGTCAAAAATGACCCTGAAAACCTAAATCATCTCTGCACAAATGATGACAAAGACGATTTAAGTTTTGGGCTCAGAAAGTTTTAGTCTGGACCTTCATCCAGCAGGAAGGGCATGCAGCTCCCACTTCACAAGAGGAAACCCACTGATAATGGAGATGTAGAGAATTGGGGCAAACCTCTTTCCACCAGTGGGTACGCCCAGATCCACAACAAATGGAAACATTTTGGTCTACTTGTTGCTTGATAAGGAAGATGCAAAAAGGGAAAGTGTCAGGATATATTACTCTTTAATCCCAATCAAACTTTATTAACAAAACACTTCAAACAGGCCAACACAGAAACGACTTGTACAGTTAAAAAGGAAACATCTCAATACACAAACATGTAAAATGGCGTTAAAAATCAACCAAAATCAACAACTCGGTCTCAAATGCTAGGATAAAAAGTTAAGTTTGTTTTTTTTCCCTTAAGAATGGGGTATACTTTTAAGCAGGGGTCACTAACCTTTTTGAAACTGAGAGCTACTTTATTGGTGTTATGTTATACAAAGGGCTACCAGTATTGGCCTTTGAATTACAAGAGTCAGAGTTCACCTTAACTTTTTGTAAAATAAACACATTTTCCTACTTTATTATGGATATTGTAATTTTTAAATCTATATAAATGCAAGTATGAATAAACAGGAAGAGTAACGGCATAAAATAAAGTTTCAGATGCAGCTCACTGGTGGACTGTGCTTTTCTTTTTTTAGAACGTTCTCGTTAGCACCACATGTTGGTGACCCCTGCTTTAAAGCTTGAAGCTTTCAAACTAATATTTGATCATAGTCATGAAAAAAAAACCTACTATGGATTGTTCAGAAATCAGATTAAATTCACAACCACGGCTTTTATTGAAGAGAAACAAGATGAGTCCTCTTGACCGTTTGGATGAAGGTTCTCACAAAAATCGGGTAAGAATAGCCTCCCAGAACAAATAAAGGACACATGATTTCCAAAAAAATAAAAAGGTTAACATTATGAGGGCAACAAACAGGCAGGTATTTATATCGTGGGGCTAAACACCTGAGAAGACACAAGGACGTGCAGTTTGAGGGAAGCTGGACGGCGGGTTAATCATTTGATTAGCTGTCCTGGCTGTGTCGGAGCTTGGTGTTCACCTGTCACAGACACCAAAGCGTTGCTTTGTCACTGTCTACTTAAGCAAGGTTAATGAGTGCCTTTGTGCCAACAGAGAAATTCAATAATCAGGGACTACTGTGACAAAGAAATAAATAATGAGAATTGGTCTGACACCGTTAAACTCCTGGGTGCTGCTTTAAAACCCTCTATATTAACCGAACGTCAATGAAACCTGGAGGATTTTCAAACTCCAGAGGCATGCTTGACCCCAGCTGCTCCCTGTCATGTGAGGCGTTGAAATGTAATTATTTAAGGTGTGAGTAGTTGCTTAATGTTGCAGGTTTTCTACCCTGACAAGTGCGGGAACGGGGACTCAGTTGTGCCAAGAAGCTGAGCAGTGTTAACCAGGTTTGGAAAATGGTTGGACGGATGTTCTGATAGATCATTTCTTGTGGTTTTATGCTTTTTTTTTTGTTTGTTTAATGGAATTTACACAAGATTCTGAACATACAAAAACAAAAAAAAGATGATAAGGAGATAACTGAGTTACCTCCTCTGCATCCAAGCCTGCAGCATGTCAAAGTCCTTTTTAGTTCTCTTATTCAGGTGTATGGAAGCAAAGACACATCCAAACGTTACAGGAAAGCGACCCTCGAATAGCCTGGCCAGCCAGACTAACTTTTGCCTCTCTTCGATACGGCTGAATTTTGCTGTAGAGCAAAGCGAAAGCAAAACTGAGTCTGGCTGGCCAGGCTAGCCCCCGAGAAGCTCCCAAAAGCAGAAGATGTGGCACCAAGTGGATGTTGAACCCACGTATATGGAGCGGTGGTACATGGAGACAGCCTAACAGATGCTACCCTGCAATCAGAGCCCAGAAATGAATGAAAATACAAGAAGTAGAAAGATCTCCTAAATGTAGCCACTAATGGAGCTATTACTGCCATTACTCTTTTACTTTCCTTTCACTTAGAAGGTACCCCTGGATCAGTGCTTCTGTGCTTTTTTTTCTGTGTGTGCTCATCCTGGAGGAGTGAACGCTGCACATCAATGACTCGATGCAATCTGCTGCGTTTCCGTAGACAGAAAACTTTTTAACTCAATCTGTCTGTATGATTAGTGCCTTGTGATGACATGTGTTGTGAATTGGCTCTATATAAATAAACTGCTCTGAGTTGAATTGCCGGGGGTGTATCGGTGCTGCCATCCTGCTGATTTTTGCTATACGTGGAGCTAAGCTTCTACTGGGAGAAACCAGAGTCTCCACTAGTTTTATTTTAGGAGTCCAAAGCGGAAAGAAGTGAAACCCACAGGCCCAAATTATCAGGCTGGATATAAATGGGACATTTTTATTTCTTCCACCGAAATGAACTTAAATACATTTTGTCTAAAGGCCTTCATTGTTTTTATGTATAACTTATTTATGTGCTTTGTTTTGTTTGTTTTAAAAAAAACAATTCACTTAAATGAGAGAAGTTGTAGAACTTTATTGAGTTTAATTGTTAATTTGTGATTGTCGAAAAAAGCCTAAGTCACAAAAACAAAAGTGATAAAATGTCGTCTAATCTTAGAAATAATTTGCTATTTTTAAAAACATCATGTCAAAGAACAGCAATGATTAACTGTGGAGATAATTGATTATCTGTTTTGGCTGTCTCTGGCTCTGGAGTTTAACCGTCACAGACACCAAAGTGTGAGTTTGTCTCTGTCCACTGGAGTAAAATCAATGAGAAACTCAGAAATCAGTCACAAATTATGATAATTATCCAGTCATCCATCTTCTAAACCTGCTTTTCTTTCCAGGGTCGTGATCTTTGTTGCTTTGACCTTCAGCACCAGTTCAAATACATCAAAAGGAACAGTCTCATTTAGATTGTAAGGAAGTGTTAGCAAACATGCTTAAATCGAAAGCAAACGGACTTTCGCTCAGTTATTTCTGAACACGTTTCAACATCTATCCAGGAGTCTTTGTCAATTCAGAGCCACCAGAATTGACTAAGACTCCTGCATAGGTGTCAAAACGTTAAGTGAGCAAAACTCCTCTTGCCTCCGATTTAAGCCTGTTTGCTGCTGCGATGACCTGGATAACTGAGAATCTGCACAGGCATGTAAGGAAGTGTTAAACAGGGCGTCATTAAATGTGGCGCTTTATTAAATTAATTATTGCTCCTGCCCCTGTCAGATTCAGTTTTAAAGTAATGTTTTTAATTGACCAGCGTGTTTCTTCCAACTAGAAGTGATGTTTACATTCTGGACGGACCCAGTCAGAGAACTGACTTGAATCTGACTGAGAATCTGTGGAGGGAGCTGAAGATTACTTGGAGATTTTCATCCGAGTTAAATCGTCAAAATGCCAGTGGAAACATGCAAGAAGCTGCAAAAATGATTTCACAGTTTATTTCTCACTTCGTTTTGTAAATCGGCTGCTGTCTTCCTCTATTATTAACTTGAATATTGCATTTCTTTAATTTTTTTACATAATGTAAGCATTTTCCCATGAATATGCCATATTAACAATTGTGCTTTTTCCCATTTTTCCCCCTTTCTCATAAGCACATTCTCTTTTGCTTTACAACATAACTTTAATTACCTTTTTATTCATATTATTTAATTGAGTGTGTAACTCTGGTGTATCCTCTTTGTCTGTTTTTGCCACTCTCACACCCAAATTTCCTCGTTGTGGGACAACAAAGGTATTTCAATTGTATTCTATTCTATTGACAAGGATGTGAATATGTTTCGACATGTCATTTTGCAATGAAATGTAAACGCTCCTTTAATGTTTTATTATCTTTTGACAGAAGCTTTTCACATTTGTTTGTATCAGAAACACCCTTCATCGGCGCATGAAAATAATTTTAAGTCTGAATCCGTTTTGGCACACAAAATTTTTACAGGAATGTTTACACCTTTTATGGGTTAAGTCGTTAGACTGGAGTAGATAAAACTGATCCGTTTCTGTTTATAAAAATATACCTACTTTATGCTTGAGGCAGCTTTATGGATTTTTATTTTCACCGTTTGTTCATTTAAAAGTAAAAGCACAAGCCTTGGGATGTTCTTTGCTCAACTCTTTACCTTTATAACTAAAACTTGGCTGCATCGGAGCGTGTTGAAACGAGCCTGATCTCAACCTGACAGCGGCGATAATCACTTGATTACCTGGGTCCTGGCCGTGTTGGTGTGTTTACCCGCCCCAGATGCCAACTTGTTCCTTTTTTTTCACCATCTACTTAAGCAAGGTTAAAGAGTGTGTCTGTGCCAGCAGAGAACCTCGGGTTTACTACTGTTACGGAGAGAGATAAGTAATGAGAATCAGTCTGACGTAAATAAAACTTATCTGTGCCATCAGCCTATACATTAACCATAGAGCCCTGATCTGCAAGGAGATATTATAATAGGCGGTAACTCAATCCTTCAGCTCTAAATTACCGCCCCAGCTCCTCGTTCCTGTTGTCAGAGGGCAGTTTCGTCGCAGATCCGTGGAGATGCACTGCAAAAACAGAACCTAAAATAAGTAAAATGTTCTTAAAGTTAGTGTATTTGTCCTTGATTTGAGCAGGTAAATAAGATGATTTGCCAATGGAATAAGATTTTTGCACTTAAAATAGGAACAATTCATCTCCATCATCTTATGTCAAGTGCAGGATGTCTAATTATCTTATTTTAGGGGTCAAAATACTCATTCCATTGGCAAATAATCTTATTTAACGGCTCAAATCAAGGACAAATACACTAACTTTAAGAACATTTTACTTATTTTTAGATCCGTTTTTGCAGTGTGCGTGTCTTTCCTCTGGAATGTGTCCCTGACCCTTTTATTAATAGTCAATGAGGAAGGAGTCTAAAGTGATCTATGGAAACCTTTCGTTCGGAACTGGAGAGCTATACGTTATCCGCGTTTAAAGCAGGTTAACAGGAGGTGATGCCTGAGGGTAAAATAGGGAGAAAAAGTGAGATCTGAGCTGTCCAACACTTTCCATCTGAGCACTTTATTTATGGGAACCCGATGCTTTTAGGGGAATTAGTTCCTTTTGGGCCAACGACACGAAGCTATTCGCAGCTCTCCGGGAGAGGCGAAAAAGCAGAATAATATGTTTACATGGCTGCGTGAGCGCCCCGGCTAAAAATAGAGCTAGGTGCTGACATGTCTACCTGTGTGTGTGTGTGTGTGTGTGAGCTCAGCCATGCTCGACGGATGGGATTATACATGCAGGAGCAAAGCGGAGGTGATGCTCTTCCACTAAAAGCAAGCTTTTCATCATCGCACCGCAGCTGAGGTTGTTGCATCCCTCCATCCACCTCTTACAGAATGAATGAATGGGTGGGGGGGGGGTGGTGGATGAAAATAAGAATCCCGTTTGGGTTACAATATGCAAGGAGATGCAGGGAGAGGATTAGAGGAAATGATTGGCGGAGATAAAGAGGCAAAGGAAGGCAGAGAGAGGAGGAAAGCGTGTGCTCCGATGGCAGGAGGAGAGTGTTGTTTACCTGTGATGAAGGTGAAAAGGTGGAAAAAACGAGGGAGGAAGGGAGGGAGAGACAGAGGTCGACATTTCAGAGGTAGATAACACAAGGAAGGTAAAGTTCAGGAGGTATCGAGTGTCACTTAAAGGATCAGGAGATAGCCATCGGGGGCAGAGGGGCAGGAACTCAATCCCAGGGTCAAGACAACTGATGTTAATAAAACCTCCTCACCTGAGCACACCAGGAGGCAGATATGGACAGAAGCGTGAGGAAAGCAGGCAGGGGGGACCACAAGGAAGTAAACGGCAGATGACAGGGAGAGCTTGGCTCTATTTTTTTTCCCCCTCTGTTTTTTTTTTTTTTATCCACGTCTTATCTGCTTTGAAAGTGGAAAATGGCTGAAACGTTTTCTTGAAGCGCAATCCGACAAACCCAGCCTCACTTAGCAGAGTTTTGTGGATTTTTCTCTTTGTTTTTTTTGTCCTTTTTCAAAGCAAGCTCAAGTAAAAATCGAGCAGACGTGGAGTAGAGGAGAGGAGTGAAGGGAAGAGAAGAGAAAGGGCGAGGGAGGGGGAGGAAGGAGAGAGCGTGGTGTCTGTGCGGCTGAGCCTGTGGCAGCGAGATGTTCATGCTCATTCGAGAGCCGTCCGCCGGAGGAGGCGGTGCTGGAGCGATGAGCGCGCCACAGGAGAGGAGCGCAAAGCAGGTCTGTGTGTGTGTGTGTTTGTGTGTGTGTGTGTGTGTGTGTGTGTGTGTGTGTGTGTGTGTGTGTGTGTGTGTGTGTGTGTGTGTGTGTGTGTGTGTGTGTGTGTGTGTGTGTGTGTGTGTGTGCTGCTCTCTTCTCTGCCAGTGGGAAAAATCAGCTTTCTCTTTGGCTTTTAATGTGACTTAGATAACAAACTTACCTATTACAGACTTTCCAGGATTTCCATTTTTCTTTCTCCAAATAGATTCTAAATCTGGTAGACTTTTTCAAATGATTTTAGTGTAAATATGAACATGAATATGAACGTGTATGCAGAATAAATGTTGATGTCTTTAGCCTGAAACTGTTGTTGTTTTTACATGAACTAAGCCAGAAAATGGGGCAATTTAAAGTGTTGGCCTGGAGATAAACATTTTAAAGACCCACAGGGTTTGAACTGTTTTGCATTCATGTTGTTGTTTTTTTTATTTTGGGGGGGATGCATGTTTTGAGATTATATGTTTTGTACCTTTTGTTCTGGCCAGGGTTTGTCTTATTTTTTTGGTTATATTCTTTCATATTATATTATATCCATTTCATATTTATATATTTCACATTCGTTCTGCATATTCCTGTTATGCAGTCCAGTCAACCAGTCATATTCAGCCAGGCATTTATTGTTCTTGTCAATCTAGTTAATCTAGTTTGAAATGTAAAAGACATCCATAGTGCATCCTAGGTTCTTTTTTATTTTATTTTAATTAATCTCTTTTGAAACAATACTGCAAAAGATTTACCAAATGAGTTGCCTGCTTTCCTGTGAATTGACTCAAGTCTGCACCTTCGTTTTGCGGCCAGAGAAATAAAAATGCTTAAACATATTCTTTGCTTAACCCCACTCAGGTACAGGCTGCCATTAAGAGGAAGATGGAGAGGCAGAGGAGGCGCAGCATCGAGCAGGGGACGCTCGCCGCGGAGGGTCAGGCCGCGACCCATTTGCCTCCGCAGCGTCAGAAGACCAGGCAGCCCCCACAGACGACGGCGGCAGAGGCGGCTGAGGACAGCGAGGCTCTGGAGGAACAGCTGGAGGAGATGTTGGAGGGACCTCGGCGGAGCACGAGGGAGAAAGAGCCGGAGGAGGAGCCCGTGGACCTGCTGCCTATGGTAAACTCTGTGTTTGGACAGGTAGGTCCGGACGGCATCGGTGTGCTTGTGTGAACTCCTGATCCCTGAAGCGTGGCTCTGTGTGTATTCTATCGCGTTTCACCTGCATCAGGTTCTTCAGCTCATCAAATGTCTCTCCTTTAGCTTGATTGAAACTCAACGCCTGCAATTCAAGTTTAAAACCCAACATGACCCGGGTTTGTTCCTGACCTCTGATCCCACAGGCCAGAAGTTTTCAAAGCCACAACTAAACAAATGTTGTTTTATTTCAGTGGCGGCTCTAGACCAAATTTACCAGGGGCGCCAAGGTGGGGCCAGTGTTTTTTCACAGGGGCACAGAACAAAAAAATGAAACAATAAAATGGCAATATTTAACTGTGTAATAATATTAAGTGAGGCACTTGTGGCTCTGGAACTGCAGATTTCAGACCCCTGATCTAGCAGTTGAAAACTTTGGTCCCAGCTCAATACAGCTAAAGCTAAACGTGAAACATCTTAATTTTTATATCCTTCTTAGAGTAAAACTGTATAAGTAAAAAATAAAATTGGTCAAAGTGACCAACCAGTTATGGTTTCTTTGCCATTGCAAGTAATTATTAGAAGTGTATTTAATGTTATGTCTTTAGTACAGGGGCCATAACAGGGGCCAGGACCATTTCTACAGGTGCACGGGCCCCTGTTGGCCCCTGTCTAGAACCGCCCCTGTTTTATTTAAGCCTAAAAAAAAAGCCTCAAAAAAAAAAAAAAAACCTATTATGGAAACGTTGGGATGTAACAAGCAGAACTGAAGCTAAGGATCTAATCTCCTTAAGGTCGGTGAGCATCAGTAACGTGTAATCTGTAACAGATACGGCTATTATCGTGATCTGAGCAGCTCGTTGTCTCTGGTGTCGTCTTATACGCTCAGTATCGCATCACATCCCATCACTCAGACGGTCCAAAGGCGACACAAGAGACGAGAGGATAACGGCCGGCATCAGTCTCACCGCTCGGTCAAATTACCACGGTGTGGGAAAGTGTGTGAGGATGACACTAAGCTGAAGTTAAACTCGTCCCCCTGGCGCTGACCTGAGCTCACCCCCTGAGTCATTTCTCCCCGTTGGTGAAGACGGAGTCAACTCTGAGCGGGGCCGAGGTTAGCAGCAGGTAGTTGTGTGCATGAGGCAAGAGGGGGGACAAAAAAAAAGTGGTATGAGCTGGTGATGCAAGTGATCCAAAAAAAGACGAAATCTGCTGAGTGAGTGGGAGAGAGAAGTCAGGGAAGTCTGGAGAGAAGAGAACGGAGCGAAGATTGGATCAGTCGGCGCTTTATTACACGAAAGCTTAGGTTCAGCAGAGAGGACAACCACAGACCCTCGGCCCCCGCATAATGAAGCCAAGGGAAGCAGATGGCTGGCAAAAAACTCATCTTCCTCTTCTTTTTTTAAAGAGAGACATCTCACCAAAAAAAAAAAAAACAGGCTTTACATTACTCCATTAATTCAAACATCTTGAACAGATAAGGTTCCCTTCAGGGAAGCAACCATAAAGAGTAAGAGTGAGTCTGTTTGTTTGTTTGAAAGGGGCCATTTTCAGATGATATCCCGTGTTGCATTTTCTCACCCTTTTATTTTGGGTTATGCAACCCACACGTAACCATGTGATCCATTTGTGCAAGTAGGTAGGGGATTGTGGTACGAGAATACACCAAGGTAGGCTTGTAGTAGAAGCAGCAGGAGGCAGGAATAGCTGTTTTGATCACATCGGATCAATATATACTAAAATTAATCTAAATTTCTATGTATATTTGAAAAAAATAAGTTCCTTGGTTCCAATCATTCCTTCCTTCATTCCTTAATTCCGTACTTCCTTCCTTGCTTCCTTCCTCTTCTAATGTTTCTTTCCCTATTTGTTGACATCACTTTAAATCAGCAGATGTACATCTAACACCAGATTGACACACACTGTGCACCAAGAACAAAACAAACGACAGAGTTGTCTTACCTCCGGACTCTCATATAACCCATGATACCTTGTCAGAGCCTTGTTCTGGTGCAGGAAACGAACCCGGCAGCTGCTGACGTGACCTTCAGTGGTGATACACTGAAACACGCATCCGAAACGTAATCAAAACACTGACCCAGAGACATAAATAAACACAGGCGCTCACCTACAGAGAGCGGCGGCAGGAGGCTCATTGTTGAGAGCAGGAGGAGAGAATCAGCCTGGTAATTAATCTGGTTGGAGAGGAGCTTCGGCTGCAGCTGTTGGTGTCGGTTCAGTCTGAAATAATTTGCATGTACTTAAAGGAAAGAAAACTCAGTCGTGCTGTGCAGGCCAGCAGGAGTTGGTGGGTGAATAAATATTTTGTGGGCCAACAATCCCCCTTATTACGGCAGCCAAATCCAAAAGGTTGGAACATTTTGAGAAATAAAAGATGAAGAATGCAATTTATCCTGGATAAAAAGGCAAGATTTACTCAATGAACTTATCTACACGATTGCATCCAAAACCTGTGCACATGGTTCAATATTAATAGTGCCTTCACACACATGCATGTTTGCACAAATCCTTGATTTATTTGCAAAAAACAACAACAAAAAAACAAAACAATATGTTCTCTTCGAATTTTTTAGACCAACACAAAATAGTGCATATGGGTAAGGAGAAAATCAACTTTAAACCTACCAAGACATGGCTATTTACTTAAACTGAAAGTCTGGGAGAGAGGAGCTTTAATTAGGGAAGTAGCTATACGGACCAAGGTAACTCTGGAGGAGCTGCAGAGACCCACAGCTCTGATGGGAGAACCTGTTGCCGGGGCAACTATTAGAGTTGTACGCCACAACCCTGTGCTTCGTAAAAGAGAGCTAAAACGAAAGGGATTGTTGAAAGTAAAAAATATGAGTCCTGTTGGTAGTTTGCCTAAATCTATGCAGGAAACAAAGCTAATTATGTAGAATTATGTAACTAAACAAAAACTAAAACTCCCTGAACACACTATACCCACACTGACACACAGTATTGGCAGCATCATGCTTTCAGTTCAATTTTCACCTCAAGTTTATTTATGTAGTGCCAGCTTACAACACAGGTCATCTCAAGGCACTTTACAAAGTCGATTCAATTGAATCATCCAGACAAAAATTGGTTAAAAAAATGTCCTATCTAAGGTAACCCAGCAGATTGCATCGAGTCTTGACAAGCAGCATTCACTCCTCCTGAAGGAGCGTAGAGCCGCAGGGACAGTCGTCTGCACTGTCCATGGCTTTGCAACAATCCCTCATTCTAAGCATGCATGAAGTGACAGTGGAGAGAAAAACTCCCCTTTAACAGGCAAAAAAAAAACCTCCAGCAGAACCAGACTGAACGGCCATCTGCCTCAACCGACTGGGGGTTAGAGAAGACAGAGACACAAAAAAGCACAGGAGCTCTGAGCCAGGAATACTTTCTTTTTCTTCTTCTTCTTTTTTTGTGTCCTGTCTGGCAATGTAGCATTAAGAACTTTTGTCTTAATGACAAAAAGAGCCCGACAGATTTTACTTTCACAAGTGGCACCTTACTGCTTTCGCCATAGTGCTCCGCTCGATTTATATAATCGAGAAGCTTTATTAGATTTTATGCTGGGACTATTTCATATTCAATGGACACTGAAACGGGAAGGAGGACACAGAAACAGGAAGGTAAAATAGGTTAACAAAAAGAGAGAAACAGCTGAAACTAAATGCTAAAAGGGAGAAAAGGTGAAACAGAAAGAGGGGAGGTAAGGGAATGAGCAATATAACATCCCCTGAGTCTGCTTCTACACCTGCAAAGAGAGATATAAAAAGAACAGTAAAACCAACCGATAAAGTAGGTACCTCCAGCCCCCCTCCCCCCATGCACCCCACCTAGAACCATCAATGTTTAAATGCAAATGGAGGCAGAGGAAGTCACCATGGGTGAGGCCTACACAATCTGTGATGGAGCAGGCAGAGGGAGGTGTCCAGGGATACTTTCTATGCTAAAGAGGGTGATGGCAAACTATCTCAATAGGTGGCTGTGTCTAGGAAAGAAACACTGAAGGGGATAAACTCCGAGCCAGTTTCCTGTGCAAGAGGATGAAAGAGAGCACATACAGTTAGTTGCAGTAAAACCTCAGCCAATAGTCAGGTCTTGGAGAGAAGGAAACAGGGATTGACTCTGAGAGACAGGGTCAGCTGTATCATCTATAAGATGAAGTTTCCCCACAGCGTCGGCTGCGCTGCTGTGGGGAAGATTTTCTTTGCCAGGAACAGAGAAGCAATCAGAGTTATCAGGCAAGATGTTATGGTCTAAATGCTGAGCTTGAGCCATTTTCCAAAGAAGAATGGGCAACAGTTTCAGTCTCCTAGAAACACAAACACTTGCAGCTGTAACTACAACAAAAAGTTTTTCCCCCCAAGTTATCGACACAGGTAGAGTTTTACTTGTAGAAAATCAAATAAAATCAAAATCCATGTATTTTCCCTCTACTCTCTAATCATTTACTATGTTGTGTTGGACAATATTGCATAAAAACTCAACGACTAACGTTAAGGTTTGAGGTGGTATGGGCCAAAATGTGTGAAAGTTCAA
Source organism: Fundulus heteroclitus (assembly GCF_011125445.2). NCBI lineage: Eukaryota > Metazoa > Chordata > Actinopteri > Cyprinodontiformes > Fundulidae > Fundulus > Fundulus heteroclitus. The sequence goes on along the minus strand of NC_046383.1, from coordinate 19,458,627 downwards.
ATGTTAAAACTATGAGACTTTTAATTGGCTGTAGGTTCAGACAGTCTGACGTTTACAGGCTCAAAGATTCTCTGCAGGAGCTACAGTGACACCTACTGGTTATTGTTGCTTATTGCAACATCTTCTCCACCCTCTGTAATTTTTTAGTTTGTCTAAAATTAATTCACCACTCACTACGTTTGGGCGATGTTCTTCTTTTTAACTCTCTTGATTATTTTTTATTAACTCTTCCCAGGAAAACAATGTTATCCGTTCGCAGATTTTGGAGGTTGAAGTAAAAGTCAGTGGAAATGCCAGCATTTGCTTTGCTCTTCACATGATTCCAGTTCCTTTAAAAACAAATAAATGTTTCGTTGTAATTCAAGTAAAATCAAACAAAGTTCAAACTTAATTTAACAAGCTCGCCTTACACAAGTGTGCGGAATCTTTGTACATAATTTCAGAAGCCTCTCAGTATAATGTGCATTTGGACAGCCCTAGCTCGTTTTTTCCTTGTTCTCTGTTCCCCCTTTTCTTGCGTTTTTAATCAGGATTAAAGCCTAAACGTTTGTGGCCTCTTAATTCTTCCTCTTAAACTCCCTTCACTAAAGTAATTTGAATCATGATGCAACGTGTGAATGATGAAGCGACTAAGAAAGGACAAAGAGAGGAGGGGTAGTTTTATGGGTGGATTAAAACCCCAGTGGGAGGAGGGAGGGATGCAGCAGTCAGTGCACAGCTGCTTTGACAGGGTTAGTTTGATTGTTGTTTGATAGGGTTGCTCATGCATGGATTTCATCCGCAAAAAATTAAGGAAAGCAAGAAAAACGAGAGGAAGGGGAGAGTTAGTTGCAGCGGGGGAAGCTTTTGATCCAAAGAGTTTTTGGTGATGGGAAACTGCACTGGACCATCTGTGAGAGACAAACTCAGGAAGGTAGGAGAGCTTGGTTCCAATTTGGTCCTGACTTTTTAAAATCTGTTCTTTTTAGTTGCTGAATTAAATATTTTTCCTCAGCAATGTGTTTATTTCATCTTTTTATGCACAGCCATATTTAAGTCCTTATATTATTGAAAAGTTAATTTATTCTAGTGACTCAATTCAGAGTGAAACACATTACATAAATTATGCAAAGACTGATGTTTTCAACCCCTTATTTTTTTGGTTAACTGTGATGATTTTAAACTTTCAGGTAATGAAAACACAACATTTTGAATAAAAAAACACATCAGACCACTTAAAATAAAATGTACTACAGTAAACAGGCTTAACGAAGACCTTGATCAATACCTGCTTAAATAAAGATTATTTAACAAAAGGCACTTGAGATCTGACAGACGAGCCTCATTGATCACACATTGAAATTTATTTGGCATGAATGTAGTTTGCATTTAGACAATGCTTCTAAATCAGGAAAACAGTGTTTAAGCCCCTTCAAAGAGGAATTAAATCATATCTCCAGTTATTTTTTTCTGTCCAAGAGGAAACTGGTAATTGCAGATATCACACAAAAACACACAATTTAACACTAACATTTAATTTAATCTTCCAGAATTTTTTTTTTGATAAAAATAGTTGTATTATCTAACAAATTTATGATTGGATTTTGTAACTATAAATTAAAAAGTAATACAATTGCATCATCACCCTTTTTCTTGTCTTTCTAAACCTGAATTGTTTAACTTTTTCCAAACGGCCTTCTTTATTCATCATATATCAGAAGTAACTCAAAATAAAGGATTCTCGTAATTTCTTTTTCCTCAAATGAGCCTTTCCCAATACAAGGTTGAATCAAACGTGTGATTTTTTAAACTTATTTTTAACTTAGCTCTTCGTTTTTGAAGACATTTGAGATAAACATATTGGGGATATGTTACAAGAAATTAAAAGGCTGTGTTATGCAAACAACTTGCCATTTTTAGCCAAAAACGTGATCATGTGCACATACTGTTTCCAGCTGACTATTTTAATGCTGGAACCTTGTTTCCTTGTGCAATACCTCTTTAAGGCCGGCACGTGTGTGCTTATCTGCAGAATCTGTTTTAATTTATAGTTGTTTTGGGTGTTGATGGTTTTGAACAGTTTCTGTTATAATTTAAATGCACAATTTGTGAAGCAGAAACATTAAGTTCTTAAATGTAAAAGCGCAGTTTCATATTGCTCCTTTTTAAGGATGTTTTAAAACAACCTATGAATAAATATTTCTTATTGTGATTGCTAGAATACAGTTTCTCAGCATGCATTGCTTTTACAAAGGGTTTACCTCTTACCGATTTTTTTTGTATCATTCCAGATCATCAAACAAAATTTTATATATAAGCTTTAGAAATGTATTTGAACCTCTTTCCAGACAGAAAGCTTTAAGTGACTTCTGATTTGTTCCCAAGTTTCTTTAGATTTGTTTAGCCCACTTCATGCTATCACACCAGTTCTCTTTAGATGCTTTCTTTCTTTCTTTCTTTCTTTCTTTCTTTCTTTCTTTCTTTCTTTCTTTCTTTCTTTCTTTCTTTCTTTCGCAGATGAGTCAGTAAATATCATTTAAAAACCTTTAGTGTCCTGTCCACTTAGACCTTCTTTGATGAATATTCAAATTTGTTTCATGATCTGAAAAAAAGAAATGTGACCACAAATTTAAAAGCACTTTAGACCAAGACAGAGATGGAGACTAATGACAAACTTGAAGCTGTTGTTGTTGTTATTTTAGACAGAATTCATAGATTAAACCCTGGTGTAGGTGTGAGTGAGCATTTCTGTGAAACAATAAAGATCTTATGCAATTCAGGCTTAAATCCCATTCGGGCTCAAGTCTAAATGTTGAGAAAACATTGGTATAACTCTTGTTGCTTTAAAGAAATAAACTGGGTGAGAGCTGTGATCTAACAGCCCGGTGTGTCTTTATAAGAAGGCCAAACGTGGGCCCCTGTGGAGCAGACTGAGGGGCCAGCGGGGTCTGCAGCAGGAGAAGGAAGAGAAGAATCAGGATATGGACGATAACGCGTTCAAGGATTCCTTCAGGGCGCTAATGAAGAACTACAAATTGCTGCACCACATCATAGGCCCAGCCTGCATCTTCCTTAAACAGGGCTTTGTTCAGACGCCCGTATGTAAACAGACACTCTGTGTCCTCCTCACTAAGCTTTTCCTATCGTGTCAGTCCGTTCTCATCCCCACATCTGGGCCCTCCATCATCCCTCCTCCCTTCATCACGCAGCCCAGGGTCAGACTACAGATCCCCCAGCAGCAGCACGTGCTCAGAGGGATTGATTACTGGCTTCAGTGGAAAATTATCGACTGGTATCTCTGAAGCGTGTCCTTTAAAAACTGGGACAGGAAAACGTGTTAGTTTCCAACTGAGACAAGTGGGCGATAAAACAAATTAGGTCTAGGTGAGAGAGCAAAAATGCTCTAAATCATCCCAATATGAAGACAGCTGTCAGATCAAATGGTCAATTAGGAGTATTTATGTCTCTGGCACTCATAATGGGTTATCATTCCTCTTAATTACCTTTCAAACATCATATTCATTTCTATGCAGTAAGTCCCTTACCCTGATCAGGATTCAAGGCAAGGACCTTCTCTCTGCAAAGCAGCAGTGCTGCAAGAAATGTGTCAATTTACCTCCCAGAAGTCATATCTGGTTATTAACCTTGTTTGTTTGGTTTTTTTATTACAAATACCGCAGTAAAAAGAGTAGTGTACAATTGTAATTAGTCACCTTTGCTCTAGTGCCACTAAAACAAAAAACAGGGCAATGTTGTTTAGAAGACACCTAATCACCCTGAACACAACATCCTCTTAGTAAAAACATGGCAGTGGCAGTATCATGCTGTGGGGTTTTCTACACCGAGCTGGTAAGAGTTAGCAGAAACGAGCTAAATAACAGGACGTTCCCAGCAGAAGAACACGTGTTTCTGCTAGGAACGTCCTGACTATAAGACTGAAAACAAAAAGACTCATAATGACGCCCAAAATGCAAGGTGGCCCAGTCAAAATCCAGACCTTAATCCAGTTGGTAATCCGGATTTGGTAATTTAGTAATTTGAGACTCCTCACCCAAACGGATTAGGTGTCGGTATCTTGTAAAGAAAACTGGGGCAATTATTTTGTCTCTAGAATATACAAAGACCCACTGCTGTGTTTTTAATCAAGGCATTTATTTTAGAGTCCTGGGAGTCAGTGGGCAGGAGGCGGGGTAAAATATCCATATTTTCAAACATTATTCAATTGAGTTCATGTAGCAGTGAGCTAGTTAATCAAAAAATAATGTCCAAACAGTTCAAATGTTGTTGTTGTTTTTTTGCAAATGAAACATTTGAATTTCCCAGTCATAAAAACGTATTTTGTGCTGTTAAATTTCATTTCACTGTGTTTAGCGTGCCGTCGTGAGCTGGTGTGTTGAGTTGACGTGTGAACATCTGGAAAACATTTTATCTTTTTTTTTTTCTATTTACCAAATAAGCTTTGAGTGCAGAAATAAATCAGTACCTGAAACTCTTTTCTCAAACAGGACAGAGAGCTGAGACCCGAGGAGCTCGAAGGTGAGACTATGGCAAATCAAGCTCAGCCTCTACCGATCATCAAAACGTTTTATAAGTATTATGACGTTTTACATTTTTGATCAGAGCTCCGCCAGGCGTTTGTGGAGTTCGACAAGAAAAAGAAGGGCTACATCAGTCACAGAGATCTAGGGGAGTGCATGAGGACTATGGGTTACATGCCCACAGAGATGGAGCTCATCGAACTGAGCCAGCAGATCTGTGAGTGCAGCGACGGCCTAAAAACTAAACATTAGAGAACAGCCGCTGTGTGAAGAGATATGTTAGACGGAGTTTACGCTGTGGATTGTTCTGCAGCAGTGATGATGTGTGAATTACCTTCTTTCAGTAGGTTTTTTTATGTGACTGTGTGTTTTTTTTGTTTTAGGTGGAGGCAAGGTGGACTTTGAGGATTTCGTGGAGCTCATGGGACCAAAGTTGCTGGAAGAGACGGCAGACATGATCGGCGTCAAAGAGCTACGAGACGCATTCAGAGAGGTTGAGATACATTTGATATTATCTTCATTTAAAACATTACGACGTAAATACGGAAGAGGATTAGGGCCACTCAAAAAAAAAAAAAAAAAGAAGCTTACACAATTCTGACTTTTTTCTCAGAATTCTGAGAGAAAAAAGTCAGAATTCTGAGAAAAAGTCAGAATTTTGAGAAAAAAGTCAGAATTCTGTCTTTAATCTCAGAATCCTGAGAAAAAAGTCAGAATTCGGAGAAAAAAGTCAGAATTGAGTAGACTTTTTTTATTTTTTTGAGTGGCCCTAATCCTCTTCCGTACATAAAGCCGCGTATAGCTCCAAGTATCTCAGAATTCTGAGATTAAAATCAGAATTCAGACTTTTTTCTCAGAATTCTGACTTTTTTCTCAGAATTCTTAGAGAAAAAAGTCAGAATTCGGAGAAAAAAAGTCAGAATTGAGTAGACTTTTTTTTTTTGAGTGGCCCTAATCCTCTTCCGTACGTAAAGCCACGTATAACTCCAAGTATCAAATGAGACAGCGAACCTTTTGCTGCTGGAATTAAACTCGCTGTTCAGCCGCTATAAAACAAAATCTGGTTGAAAATACGGGAAAAGTGGCTTCTTTCTAGACAATGTGAAAATGTGCTAACTGAGCCTAACTTTCATTGTCCATCCATCCATCTATCCATTCTCCACACGCGTTCATCCCTGCAGAGTCGCTCAGGGGCAGGCGCCCACCTTCAGCGGCTGGAAAGGTCACCAGTCCATAACACACTCACACCTACGGGCTATTTAGAGAGATTTAGAGAGAGGAGATTTAAAGAGATTGGTTAACCCAACAGTCAGTTTTGGACTGCAAAGGGAAGGCCATTGCATGCATAGGGAGAACATGCCGACTTCATGCAGAAACAGCTCAGTCTGGGAACCTGGGACTTCTTTGCTTCATTAACTTTAACTGTGTTTAAATCTGGACAAGATATGGGTTGGAAAGGTCCAGGTTTGAAGGTCTCTTTATGATCTAAATAAGGACACTCGCTAGACAACCTGGTGTAGACATGAAAAAAAAAGATGTACACAGGCAGAAACTGTTGCTCTCATCCAATATCGGGCCGTAAAGATGCCAGGTCTGGCAGAAAGACCCAAATATCCCTCTGCCATGTGAGACTCTCATGCTGATTCTGGGGGATCCCACAGCTTTTCCAGGTTATAAGGGATATATGGTCCCTCCTGTGACTTCTGGGTTTGCCCAAACTCTCTTCTCAACGAGAGGCACAGTTTGGACGCAAAAATTCAAAGTTACACTGGACGTGGGAACCTATTTCCTCTGAGCAGTTCTGTTTAGTCTGGCTTTTCAGAAATGAATGTGGTCATCCCAGGAAAAAACGGAAATGCTGAAGTTTGCATCTCCCACACAGGATACTTTGCGATCTCTTAGAATGCCTGAGATGTCATGAGATACCCATGTACTGTTGTTAATTATTTGATCTTTTTTTCATTTATAAATATGGTGCTGTGAAAAAGTGTTTTTTTTATTTTTTTTTTTTATTTTCTGCCTTCTGACCTGAAACATGTTGGGCACATGTTTCAGGTCAGAAGAAATTATTCTTTTTAAATCAGATAAATATATTATATTAGTGCTCAAATGATAATTCAAACTATTAAGGTAAGAAAGCTATCCAAACAGACCTGGCCCTGAGTGAAGATATGTTGGATCATGGATTAACCGTGATTAACCACAGTGTTTTAGTTCAATTTCACTCACCTAAACCAGTCCTGATTACTGCGATACTGTGAAATCAAGACGTTGCCGAAATAGAACCTGCTTGACGAGATAAAGTAGACTAAAAAAAATATCAAGAACAGATGAGAAAACAAAGTTATTGATATCTATCAGTCTGGAAAGAACTACAAAGTAATTTCTTGAGCTTTGAAACTCTAGAAAACCGCACTGAGAACAATCATTCACAATATCCACAAAGACATAACTGAATGTAATTGCAGGTATGTTTTTTTTTCAGTTCCCTTTCAAATATTTTGCAGGATTATTTGTCAGGACCTAAAAAGCTAAATGTTGCAGATGTGTTGCCCCCAAAGTCTTTGTAAAAACAAGCGGAGCATCAAGCATCATTTACATCACTGCTACAGGGCTGCAATACGATTAATGACGCTGTGGAAAACAGCGACTCCAGCTGCTTCCAATTAAAACTAGTACATGGCTCCTCTTTTCCGCTGTATATCAGGTTTATTGTGACATTTGTCTCCTCGTCCGTGCCCAGTTTGATTCCAACGGTGACGGTCAGATCAGTTTGACGGAGCTGCGTGAGGCCATGAAGAAGCTGATGGGAGAACAAGTGACCAACAGAGAGATCAACGAGATCCTTAAAGACGTGGACCTCAACGGGGACGGCCTGGTGGACTTCGAGGGTAAAAAAAAGCTCTTTAACGGGATTTCTTCAGCATCTATGTTCTCCTGCTCCCTTTTCATCTCATTTCTCTGTTTTTTTTTTTTCTGTCTTCTCAGAGTTTGTGCGAATGATGTCTCGCTGACCAGGCCAGCTCCTCTCCAGACGACGCAGGGAACGAGAACACAATGCTGCAGTGAACTTTATTTTTAACGTGTTGAATATATCTATTTTTCTATGAAATATAAAAACAGGAAAAAGACAAGAGGTGAAAGGAAATATACGAACAGCAGTACGATACATATCAGCTTTACAATAGAAATATTTATACGTTTCCTGTTTTTAACATATTTTTATATGTGAGTGATCTTTTTTTGAGTGTAATTATTGTAAAAAAAATAATAATAATAATATTATAATAGTGAATAAAAATACTCAGAAATGAATAACGAGAAGTCAGTACTTTACCAAGTCAAACATACAACACTCACACCTTTATTTGTAGTGATGAAACGGAAAAGAAGCATCAAATATCTGCTTGGGATGAAATAATGGTTCAAAATGTGTTAACTGAAACTCTAAAATGCGATTATATCTACTCCTTTTAGAGTCAGAACTAAAACACAAAGCTTTCATATTTAGCCCCACTACAGAAAGACAAGAAATAAAGAAAACAAAAGACTAGACGCATATTTTACAAAACGGTTTCTAACATGTTTGAGGAAAATATACTGCATTACAAAACCATCCACTGACCCACCTAAAGCATTTAATCCAGGTTTCCCTGGATTCCTGGCCATTGTGTCACGTGTGGTGCAGAGGGGATCATGGTGAGGGGCTGTTTATCTGGAGCTAGACCGAGCCCCTTTGGTTCCAGTGAAAGCAGCTCCTAACGCTTCAGCACGCCAAGACGTTTTGGACTATTTTATGCTCCGGGAATGGTTGAGATGGTGCCTCCCTGTTCAAAACGTGACTGTGCCCCAGATCACTAACCAGGTCAATGAAGATGTGGCAAGAGTGAGTTTGATGAGGAAGAACTTTACCGTCCTGCACAGGATAGCAGTTTGAGACCAGGCCTCAAACTGCTATCACCTCAGGGATGAATCAGAGCGCCTTCTCGTCCCACATCAGTGTCTAACCTCACAGATGCTGTTCTGGAAGAATGGTCAAAAATTCACAAAAACACACTCCTGACTCCTGTGGAACGCCTTCCCAGACAAGTCGAAGCTGTTGTTGCTGAACATATGAAGCTGAGGTCATGGAGGTTGTGTGAACACAGACGAGATAATAAGTTAGGCAATACAGCGTATGTATTTGGCATGTATTTAGGCCTAATTAATTCATTTTCAGTCATAAAAATTAATTCTACCAGTGTGTAAATTAATTAAATAAATAAAGCTTTAATTTCACCGAAAAACACATTTTTATGTATATATATATATATATATATATATATATATATATATATATATATATATATATATATATATATATATATATATGTGTGTGTGTGTGTGTGTGTGTGTGTGTGTGTGTGTGTGTGTGTGTGTATGTGTAAATAAGTTTTTATAACCAATTTATAAAGTGTGTTTTATAAATGTTTTACCCAGTTTATAAATTGTGTGTTATTATCTTTATTATTGCTATTATTAATAATTGTATTTGACGACTGAGGCTCAGAACTACAAAAGGACGTTAACAAAGAGATTAAACGGAATAAATACATTCAAAGCAAATAAATATAAATGACCTAAAAAGCAAACCCATTCATTCATGTTACATTTAAATCCCCTGCTATATCAATGATTTCTCCTATGTGTTCATTGCTGTGTTTCTTTTTAGATTCCTTGCATTTATCTGATTGAGGTTTTCGTTTTTGTCACGACATTTTTGCCCGACTGGGAAACAAACCTTTGGATTCCAGCGGGTGCTACACCGTTACCGCTCATTTTCAGCAGCAGCTGGGTGACGCTGCCCTTTTTCCCCTGCTCCATAGGCTGCAGTTGTTTCTACAGAACCGTGTATGAGATTCTGGGAGGTTCTCTTTAAAGGCCCGCTCTGCAAAGCATAATTTCTAACCTCACACAGCCTGTCCCTGGTGGCTAAAAGCATCAATAAGCATGAACTAGCTGTGCTATTGCTGTTTTTTTTTTCTTTTCCTTTTACGTTTCTTTATTAATAATTAACAAAAGCAAAAGCGTTGAAATCATGGTTTTTCTTTTTATTGAAAACTTGGCCAAGATTCTGTACAGCAGAGAGGGTTTGTAAAGCACTAAGGCAAGAGGAGACAGGGGCAGGGGCGGGGGGCTCCAGGGGGCTCAGTTACCCATGGTGCATCATACCTTCGTGTGTAAAACAGCAAGAGGTACTGAGTTTCCTCTTTGGAGTCTCAGAGGTCTGTGGAGGGGGGTGTTGAACTGAAAGAGTTTTAAAAAGAAAAAAAAGAAAAAGAGGGAAAGCAAAGTGCAGCTCAGAGGGGAGAAAGAGAAAGGTAAAGACTGGAAGGGATGGAGGGTGGGGTCTGGGGGCTTTTACTGGTCCAGCTGGTTGTTCCAAAGAGGTCTCGTTTCTGATCGGTGGGTGGGGTGGGGGGGCAGAAATATACCTTCTCCTTTCACTCCTTTTCGATCGCAGACCTCCTAAAGGCGCTGAGATGAAGACCTCAGACGTCTCTCCCCCGTTCCCTCTTCCTCCGCCCTTCTCCCTCGCTTCCGCTCTTTCTCTTTCTCTCCTTCCCAAAGCCTCACTTGCTGGCCATGGTGTAGCAGCCGTGTGGGTGCCACTGCATGTCACGGACGCGCCTCACGGACTGGAACAGGGGGTAGCGGGCGCCGTACTCGTTGAAGTGCCTGAAGTCGCCCTTCTCCAGAAGGTACTGGGTGCCGCGGTATCCGGGGTACTGGTATCCCACCCAGCTGGGGAGAGGAACGGGAAGGGCACATGGCTCACAAAAGGTTGGGATTTTTTGTTCGGCGGATATCGTCTTTTTGGTGGTTTTTGCTACTCACGTTCCACAGCTGACCATGATGCTGCGCACAATGTCTGTGAAGCCGTAGGAGTACAGGCTGGGGACGTCGTCGTCCATGATCTCCATCTTGCGGCCCTTGAACTCTTCCATCTCGTACAGGCAGATCTTGTGCTTCTCAGGGTCCTGAGGGTGAAAACATTTAGAAAATTAAAAAAAGGGGGGGGGAGAGAAAAAAGAAGGAAAAAAAGAGAAGAAAAAAAAGAGAAAAAAAGGGGAAAAAGGGAAAAAAAGGAAAAAGGAAAAAAAGGGAAAGAGAAGGAAAAAAAGAGAAAAAAAGGGTTAAAAAAAGGGAAAAAGGGGCGGAAAGAAAAAAGAAAAAAAATGGAAAAAAGAAATAGAAAAAAGATAAAAAAAAAGAAGAAAAAGAAAAAAAAGGAAAAAAGAAAAAAAAGAAAAAAAGAGAGAAAAAGGGTAAAAAGAAGAAAAAGAAAAAAAGGAAAACCGAGAAAAAAAAAGAAAAAAATTAAAGACTAATGATCTAAACTGAAAGGGGAAGGGAAAAAACACTCAAAACAAGATCCAAATGATCTTTTTATACCATTCTGACAGGCCTGAAGGACAGCAGGTAGTCGTTCATCTGGGAGTTGCTCCAGGAGGTCCAGCAGGGATACTCGCCCTTCTCCAGGATGTACATCTCACCGCAGAAGTTCATCTGCTCAAACCCAACAAAGCTGCAGGAAATACAAAGTCAACGGACATCCAATGCGCCGATTTCGTCAAAAAAACAAACGAACAAAAGATGTTCACGCTGGCTGACACTTACGGTCCACACTCAATGCGCAGGGAACGCACGCGGTCCATGCCCATCTCACACACGTTCATGCACTCGTTGGTGATCTCGATCATGCGACCCTGGAAGTTCTCCTGGTCGAACACGTACATCTGGCGGGCGCAGAACCACAAAGAACCTTCACACCTCAGACAATCATTAGTTTATGTGACAGTGCGTTACAGAGGGGGGCTGCTAACCTTGTAGGACATCATTCCCATCTCAGATTTCTTGCTCTGAGCGGCCTTGCCGTCAGTCTGGGAAGAAGTCTTGGCCTTATCTCCAGTGGACATGATGGCTGAATGAAACAAAACAAGGAGGTTTGTGTCATTTTGATTCAAGAAATAGAGCCAATTAAAGTTTTTTTTTTTTTTTTTTTTTTTTCAAAAGGACCAAACTTCCCAGTGTGCAGCCTACCTTACCTGTCTATGTGTGTGATGCCTGCGCCGAGCTCCACTCAGAGTGTGTGCGGCTCGGAGAGCGCCCCTCGCTTTTATACGCTGGCGCCCACGGGAGGAGGATTATGTGGAGAGAAACAAACCTGCTGAGGTCAGAGCAGGGACACAAAAGAAACCCCTCATCATCAGAGGGGGACAGGCAGCGATGGACAGCAGCAGGGCAACAGAAAGACATTTAATGTAGCTGCCATGACTTAAAGTGTCGGTTTTTAATTTTTAAATTGTTTTATTCTCCTGTATTTATCACCACATACACACAATATATGCTGTTAGTCTGACTGTGACTAACTTTGTACAATACAATTAATAAAATACACATTGGTTGTGTGCAACAACTCACAACCAATGGGAGACTGAGATAAAAAGAACAAATTATTATTTTCAAAGTTGTGTTTGAAAAAGCTGTATTTTTAGGGCACGATATTCATTTTTTTTTTTTATGATTTGTCCACAAATGGTTGTTCACTAGAATTTCTGCACTGTTGAAACCTGGACGTTTTATCTCGCTGCCTTAAATATCACAGCAGCAGAGACTTCAACTAGGCTACAGCTGGCTCAAGTCATGGATGTCTGTAGTCAAATTCAGAACTATTGATTTACCATGAAAACAAATAAGAGCAGATTTTTAGTAGCAAAGTGATGCTTCTTACCATTTCACAGAGTTGCCAATGCTAATAACACTGGCAGCAACATAATGACAATGGTAATAATTATGTTTAATAGGGTTTGAATGTCACAACCAATAAAAAGATCACACATTGATCACACAACTTTTTAAGGGTTTTAAATTGGTCATTTTCTAGCTTCTGGCAACAGCCAGCTGTGCTGCAGTGCTAACAATGGATTTAAAAAACTAAACAGAGGACTTCAGCTGTGTTATTTTTCATTTTTCTCTCCTAGAGCAGTGGCTACCAAAGTTTGGGTAGGGGCCCCAATTATGGTAAAAAATCAGCAAAAGTTGGGTCTTGAGATTCTCTTCACAAATTAAACTACAGTACAAAATTGACCATTGCACAGCATATGCATGTTATATATCTGGGAATAGAAAATAAATTTACTTTTTACAGGCATATGCACAGTCCAAGATGACAGAAGTTGTTGATGTTAAGGCAGCAACATGTAACTTTAAGCCACTGGGGGGCACTAGACCTGTGACTTTCAGGTTTTACTGCATTGTGGCAAAATCAAATGGTCTCTTTCCATGTTTTGGAATCTGATAGCAGACCACATTGAACAAGCAGATTGGGAAGTCACAAAGTTACTTGTGAATACAAAGCAACATTCACCCTTGTAGATTATCCTCAAAGTTTCCCATTGAAAGGGAGAGGAAGAGGCAGAGCCAGGAGGAGAGGGAGAGGGAGAGGGAGGGGGAGCTCCAGGAGCCATGGAAGAGAAGGATGGGGCTCAATCATCTGGTTATGAAAGGCTGCACAAACTTCAATATACATGTAGGTCATATTCTCTAAGGGTTCAAGTTTACCAACACTGTTAGGAAGTCTGTTAAACATGTTTTAGCAACAAAATAGCCTAAATATTTTGGGGAGTTTATTTTAAATATTTTTTTTATTTTCATACATTTATTTATGTCTGAAATATTTTTTTGTTTTGTCTTTCAAATCAGGTAAATAATCACATTTGTATACACATATCTAAGCATTTATATTTTTCACATATTTATGAAGCATTCTTTTTACAGTCTGATAGCTAGTCATCAAAACCTAAATTAATTCAGTTCAGTTTTCAACTAAATTTAGTTGTTTTTCACTGTGCCAATTCACAACAAATGTAGTATCAAGGCACTTCACTATGTATATCTATGTGTGTTGCAAAAGTATTCACTCCTCTTGGCATTTTTGCGTGTTTTGTTTACTCACAAACTGCCATTAAAATCGATTATTTTGAGAGTTTGCACAGTTTCATTAACAGAACATGCCTACAACTTTAAAAAACATATTTTTTTACTGTGAAGCAAAGAACAAATAGGACAACATAACTGAAAACGTCAGAGTGCATACATTTTCATCCCTTTCGGATCTTTGTCCTGCTGGAAGGTGAACCTCTGGTCCAGTCTCAAATCACAGACAGACTGACAAATTCTGCTCCAGAATATCTCTCTATTTAGCATCATCCATCTTTCTCTTGAATTGGACCAGTTTCCCAGCCCCTGTTGCTGTAAAACCTCCCCACAGCATGATGCTGCCACCAGAGTGGGGATGGGGATCTTGGAGTGATGGGTTGTGTTGGGTTTGTACCAGACATAACACATTCCTTGGTAGCCAAAACGTTAAATTTTTTCTTTGCACTTTTCATAAAGCCCAGCTGCATGGAACTTAACACAGATCCAGGAACAGATCCTCCAGGCTCAGATGTGGAGCTCTGCAGCTCCTTCAGGCTTACCTTTGGTCTGTGTGCTGCCTGTCTGATTAATGCCCTCCTTGCTCAGGATGTAAGTTCTGGTGAGCAAACAAACATTCTCGCACACACCTAAGAAGAATTTAGAGAGGCCAATTAACCTAACAGAACCCACACACAGGGAGAACACGCAAACTCCATGCAGAAAGACCAAGTGAAAGGGCGGGACTTGAACCCAGGACCTTCTTGCTGCAAGGCAACAGTGCTAGAATCTGTGCCATTAAAAACAGAGGATATGGTTGCAGCAGTAGCACCTACAGTTGCTGTTTGGGAAAGAGACGGGCTTAGACACAGAAAGACATGATCAAGTGTGTGATCTATCGGAAAAGGAATCCAGGAAGGCATCAAAACGACACAGAAACACCAGGATGGGTGCAATATAGAAGTAACAGCTGGTCTGGTAATTCAGATTAGAAGTAGGAGAGAGTAGAATGAGGGAAAGTAGTTATTATGTCCTCAAGCAGAGAGATCAGGGTAACATGAGCCACTCCAGCTATAAGCTTTATCAAAAAGGAAAGTTTTAAGCCTAGTCTAAACAGTCAACAGGTTGTCTGCCTCACAAACTAAACCTGGGAGTTGGGAGTAAAGTGCCAGTCTTCTTCTCCCTAAAAGACGGGTTCATTGCAGAGGACACATTTCACTAGACCGTACAAAAGTAAATAGAATTAAAAAAGAAGGTGTGCTGCTGGTGTTTGTTGTTGAAAGACAATAATGTGTCTATTCGATTCTGTCCGTTATAGATATTTGGTGAAGGTGCTTCACATGACCAATTTTCAACAAAAAAAAAAATGAATAAAAAGAATGGGTGCAGTAAATATGCACTTAAATAGAACACTTAAAAATAAAAATAATAATAATAAACTAGTAAAAAACGATGTGTTGTTTATTTTTTTCAACACTTCTGTTAAAACTATTAACATCTTTATGGTTCATTTTATTTACTTGAGATTACTGTAATTGATACTTTACGTCCAGCCGTGGGGTCCAGACCCCAACTTTGGGAACCACTGAAGCATCCTGCTAAAACACGCGACTGTGCGCGCCCGTGCCATTGTCCACTGATGCGCGCGCACAGCAGCACCTGCAGACCGTAAGATCCGTGCGCGTGAAGAAGCAAATGGGACTTTTACCTTCTCTGCGTCATTTCTATATCAACCCAGAGCCCTCACAGGTCTCTGTCTGTGTGGCGCCTTAATCCCCCTACATTCTCCGCCCCGATGCCGGCCCTTTGTGCTGGCTCAGGCGCTGGACTGCTGACCGGGGTCCGAACATGCCGGAGCGCCTTTTGTTCTCCAGCGCCGGGAGAACTATAGGATCTGCTGAGCTGGTCGATGCGGATGGACAACAGCGCGCAGCGGCCGCGCCGGGGTGCGCGCCTCGCCGCCGCTGCGGTGCCAAGTGAACCCAGGAGAGAGAGGCGCGGCTGCGCACCGGGGTGAGCGCTCCTCCCACCGACCTGTCGGTATAAAACTGAAGCGCCAGGTTCTCTCAAAGCTCTACTAGAGGCAGGCGGTAGGCGCGTACCACTCCCGAGCTCATCCAATAAAGTGCAGGTCTATAGGTAAGGATATCTCTGCTCTAACTCGGCTCAGACGCGCACTCTCAAACCCAGAAGCACTTTTTTTTTTTTACTGCAATCATACAGACCTCCTACAAATTACACTTTTTAGCAACCAATAGATGTTATTTTCGATTCTGAGCACCACCGTAAGAAGGGATCATCTAAAAGATGCTCATGCCTGCTAACACTGTTCTGCATTATTTCCCTGTCCTCAATCAGGAGTCAAGATGTCCAGAACTACCAGGTCCCCAATGATGAACCCTATGGTCAACTCAGGAAGTTCCATGGCTCCTTTCTTCAAGGTAATGGCTCGCTCATGAGATAGGTTTGAGGTTACTCCTTTCTGGTGAGACGCGTGATTTCTTGTCAGTGGGAAGGAGATGATACGAGAAACTTGCCCCATATCTCCTCAGGTGACCGTGTTCGAGCAGGAGCACTTCCAAGGAAAGTGCGTGGAGTTCACCTCCGAGTGCTGCAACATCCAAGAGTGCGGACTGGACAACATCCGCTCCATCAGGGTGGAGAGCGGAGCGTAAGTCTCTCGGAGCTTAGACTGTTGCGCTGGTAGTGACAAGCTGCACTTGTTGACTTTAGCCAAAAAAAAAAAAAAAAAAACAATGCCGGTATGTAAAAGCTGCATCATGTACAGAATGGCAACCATCACTGCAAGTTCAATGTTTGCAAAAATCACAGTGGTGATGGACCGCTTGGATGCAGTATTTGGTGGATGATTATATTTCAGGAGCTATGCACTCAAACTCTGCTCGTCTATCACACATCTGGATGAACTTTCACCGTTGTTTGTGGCCACAGCTAATCAGCGAGATCATTAAGCTCAAGCATAGGGGTGGGGACTGATAATGGAAAATCTGGGTTGATTGCAATGGAGATTAGTTCCACCTTTTTTCTACCGCCATGCATCCCTGGTTTTATGCAAGGAGCACATCTGTTAACTGGTCTTTGTGTCTTTGTGTGAAGCTGGATGGGTTTCGAGCACCACGATTTCCAGGGCCAGCAGTTCATCCTGGAGAGGGGAGAGTACCCCCACTGGGACGCTTACAGCGGCTCCCTCTCCTACCACGTGGAGCGTTTCATGTCCTTGTGCCCCATCTACTGCGCCGTGAGTACACCCTCCCTGGTCCCCGCTCTCGCACAGACCCCCCGGCTGCTTCCAGCGTAAGGCGTTAGTAAACCCTGATCCCTGTGCTCTTGTCCAGTCCCACCAGAACAGCCGCATGATCATTTTCGAGCAGGAGAACTTCATGGGCCGCAGCGTGGAGGTCTGCGACGACTACCCCTCCCTGAAGGCCATGGGCTGGATGTTGCCGGAGGTCGGCTCCATGCACGTGCAGTGCGGCGCGTAAGTTGCACCCCCGTCTCCCCTTGCGTGACGCCGGACTCTGTTTCATCCCTTTATCGTCATGCTGCGTGTGCCCCCTCTTTCAGCTTCGTGTGCTACCAGTACCCCGGCTACAGGGGTCAGCAGTACATCATGGAGTGTGAGAAACACAGCGGCGACTACAAGCACTGGAAGAGCTGGGGCTCCCACTGCCAGACCCCTCAGATCCAGTCGATCAGACGCATCCAGCACTGAGAGGAGAACCGGGCTGAGACTCTGAGGCCAGAATCAGCTCCCCCCCCCCCCAAACCTCTAACCTCCCCTCCCCTTCTCTCTCGTCCTTCCTCCCCTCACTTCTCTTCTTCCTCTTGACTTGAGCCGCCCCCCCCTCCTCCGCCACCTGACACCGCAACGATCCGGAGCTGCTTGCCAGAGTGTGATAAGAGACAATATCGCACTGTTAAAGCACAGGGAATGACACACTTCACACACAGGCTGACATTAAACGACGCTCAGAGTGTCTTTTTATTTGGTTTAGAGGCTCCTACGCGCGTCAGGCGCACACCTGAGCTGTACTCTAAACCCGAGCTCAGCGGTGCAGGAGAGGAAATCGATCAGACGGGTGTAACACCTGGACATCCAGGGGAGGGGAGAGGGAAACAAATCCCCTCCGCTGAATGAAGCAGAGGTGCAGCTCAGATGTGCCGTTTGTGTGCAGGAGGCCGATCCACAGGGTGATTACTAATAAAGTCATTTTACTTCACGTGGTCTTGCTTTGTTACTGTGTCTTGTATGTAGGTTTCACTGCAGCATCAAAACATATGAATGGGTTCCTTCCCTCCTTCCTCTTTCTGGTGCATGATCTGCAGATGACATGAGGATTGTTTAAGCAAATCATAATTAGTGACGGCGGACCGGCTTTAATGTGGAAGAGACGTGGAAAACAAAACAAAAAGACAAGAGAGAAAAAAACTAAGATTTGAATGCAAACTGTTGCCATGATCAAAATAAAGAAATTAAACAAGTACCAGTAACACAAAAGCTAACTTTAAAACAAATGTTTAACATCTCTTGGCTCTATTCACATTTTCTCAGTTTAAATTCTCAAACTTCATTGGTTTATATTAGCATTAACTGATGTGACAGAGCAACACACAGTAGTGCATAATTTTTAATTTTTTTTTTACAAATTTCTTTTTTTACAAACTAAAATGTGAAACCTGTTTTTGTGCATGTAGCCCCCTCCCCCTTACAGTGGCGGTCCTTGCATGGTCGGTGCCCTGGGCGAGCCTCTCGTTATGCCCACCCCCCATCCCCCCGAAAGTTGACCCGGGTGATCACAGCACTCAGAAAATCCAAAACAAAGATGTTACAAGATAACTTGCGCCTCACCCCACATGGGGAGGGTATCCTCAGCTGCAAGCAGGCAGCACCTCCTCAACATATGTGGGCGCCAATTAAACGCAAATTCATAAAGGCGTCAGAAAACGTGTTCAGGGACAACTTACGAGAAGGTAGCTGCAGCCACAGCTGTTAAAAGATATGCCTTCACCCCCAACAGTCAGTGGGTTTAATATTATTTTAAACCTTTTCAAGGCCATACAGGTTGTTGCTTCCTCTGCCTCCGTAGCAAAGGTGGGCGGAGTTTAAATTACAAGGGGCGTGGCTTGCTCCTCTGTGAAGACGTGTCACAACACAACAGCCATCCATGTCCGGTGAAAGCAACATTTTTATTGTCAAAATCAGATGCTACAAAAGTGGCACAGTGAACGCTGCCGAACACAACAATAAAATAACGTCCACAAAGGTTTTCCTGAAACATTTAACAAATGGCTGCTGAAATTTTCAGCAATAATTACAACTAAGACCGTCATAGTTGTACGTACAACTAATATAACAACGCTAACTTCTCCAGGAACTAAAATACCTGTTTTCTCCAGCTTTTAAAACTCTCCAAACTCTTTTGTTTACAGCTAAAACAAAACGCACTCAACATATCTGCCAAACAGTCACAAATTAGCTGTGAAAACTTATAAAATCATTTGTGTTGAATGTCTGCAGTAAATGGGCATGGTTCAGCTGCTGAAACTAATGGATTAATGGCGGTGTTCCTGATAAGTAAACTTAGTAAGTGCATGTATGCTTCATAAGGCCCACCTTACCCCAAACATTCCTTTATAACGTGCCACAAAATTAGCAAAGAAGTGGGGTGGGGCACGTGTCAGCGGGAGAGCACCTCAGTCTGGATGCTCTTCCACAGAAAAAGAACCAGAAGTAACGTTGACTTCTTCGTCTCCTCCCCTCCTCTTCCTCAATGTCTATACACTCTGTCCAGCTGAAGATCACAGGACTGGGGGGGTTGTGTGTCCCGATCCTCGACATCTTTCCATAATTAGTCGGGACGTGAAGGTGGACCAGAGCCTCTCTCTGTGAACGATCCTCAGCAGTCATCTTCGTCTCCTTCCACGTCGATGATCTCCGTGTCTTCTCCTGAAAAGGTTTTGTCAGCATCGCTGATCGATTCTTCCCCTGGTTTTGCTTCTTGCAAACAATCTGTGGAACTGCTCAGGGAAACAGTTTCTACGTCAATCACCGCGTCGTCTTGCTCTGCAGCTGATGCTGCAGCAGGAACGTCTGCGGCCTGAGAGCGCGGTGGGAACGTTTCCCCGCTAGATGTTTGACTGAGGAACATTCTCTTGTCTTCCAGCACCTCATCGTCGGCGCCCTTCATCGATTCTGCTCCTCGCTTTAATCCTCTCCCCGCTGGTCCTCCCACCTCTTCTTCTGACTCGACCGTCAAGTCTTCTTCCTGGGCCGTGGGGTTTTCCTCCGTTTGTCCCGTCATCGTACAACAGGAGCTCAAAGACTGCTGCTGAGCTGCTGTCCTCTCAGCGACAGGTGAACTGAGGAGGTTTCCGTTTTTCCTCGGCCTGTCGGGCCAGCAGCCTCTCTGCCGGTCTGCCTGCCGTACAACATTCTGCTCGAGAAAAGGCAAAGATTCCTGAAAAACAAGTAAAAACATTATTTTAGTAGTTTTTCCCTCTACCGGATCAGGTCACAAGTTTGATTCCACTCATCAGTGCCATGAAAGCCATTTTTCCTATTGGCCTTTTAACAATTTATACGAAATCAGTTCAATTAAAAACATATTGGAAAACTTCAACCATTTTGAAAAAAAAGTTACAAATACAGGCTGAAATGTGCCGTACCAGTGACCCAGTCCACAAATGTCACATAGTCCAGCCTGAGATCTTTCACCTCAGGACTTTTAGGACTTTCGTGCAGGCGTCTCCTTCGAGGAGGTTTAACACCGTCTCGGTCGCGGACGGTGACAGTGACGTTCCAGCACCTTTTCTTTTATGACAGGCTTGAACCTTGTAGGCTCCAGGAATTTTTTTCATAACCAATTTCGTCGCATCCGAGGTGAAAGTTTGGCTCGGATGGTTGAAATTTGGAGAAATTCGAGGTGTTGCAGCTTCTTCTCTGTTAACTCTTTGACCCTTTCTGTCTTTTTTTGAGAAGGGGGTCTCTGCAGTACCTTGCTTAAGACATGATTGGGTCCGATCAAGATTTGTGGGCGGAGTTTATGTAAGCCGTGATTGGCTATGGGACTTTAATGGGAGAGGTTTTGTGACACATGATTGGTCGGATTGACAATGTTGGGTGGGCTTTGAAGAACCCATGATGAGTTGGATTGTTTTACATCCCCCCTCCCGAGGAACTGCAGCACAGCTACTAACTAGTGTCAGCTAACACGCTGCAAGGAGGCTGATTGTGGACAGACTAGTCACAGGCACCAACAGCCCACTAGTTGCTTCTGACTCGCAATTAGCCGTCATGCTAAGTTCGGCTACTGTTTATGAACCGCACGCTGTGTGGCGGCGGCAGAGTCAGAATGAGCAGCGGACCTTAATAAAATCAGTATAATAAATCAATCATATTTAAAAAGTGTGCCTTATGTAGCCATAATGAGTCAGGATTTTTTTACTAGCGTGTTAGCTAACACGCTAGTAAAAAATCCGACTCATCATGGCTTCTTCTTTCTTTTTTTTAATAGTGTCCTGTCTGACAATTGTCTTAATCCCAAAAAGAGCCCTACTCTGCTTTCGCCATAGTGCTGCGCTTGATTTATGCATGTAAACAGTTTTATTATAATTTATGCATCAATTATAATTTAATCCGACTCATCATGAGTTCTTCAAAGCCCACCCAACATTGTCAATCCGACCAATCATGTGACACCAACCCCTCCCAGTGAAGTCCCTTAGCCAATCACGGCTTACATAAACTCCGCCCACACCTAAGAAACTCCCTCTTTGGTATTGCAGAGACCCCTACTTGCATTTTTTTCTCCTCGAGGAAAATCATTTGCCCGGAGTAAATCTAGTCACTCAAATCACACAACAAACCTTTTCAGACGTACCTTTTAGGCAAATGTTATTCACATATTTGGCCCTGTGCGGATTAGTTCACAATACATGCAAGCTTATGCAAACAAACATTCACTGTGTGATCGTTCCAATGAGGAAAAATAACAAAACTCGTTCAGTCAAACCACTTAAAGCCTCAGATTAATAAGAGATAACCAACCGCTCATAATGTCTGCATGTAAACTTGCAACTGCGAATGTATTTTCGCTGGTGCTTCTTTACATCTAAAGTTTAAACGATGTCCCAAAAGTAATTTGTCTTAACTGTAAAGGTTCACGCTCACCTTGCTTTGCGGTCCCTTTAATCTGCTCCTGATAGGGTAGGACTTTATGACCGAGTTCGTTCCAAAACAGCGACGACGGGAGCGCTTCGCTGAGCTGGTCCGCTTTTCTGGGGAACTCTGCAGGAAAAATTACACGTTAAAATCAAGAGCGAGTGCTGTCGTTGTCACCTTTTAGTTCCATCCATGTAGAAAACCTGCTATGTTTTCTAAAGAGTTGAGATCATAGAAGGCATTTATATAAAGAATAATCATTTTTAAACTTCAAACGCCTTTAAAAGGCTTACACGGGGACATGGCAAGGCAAATTTATTTATATAGCACAATTCAGTACAGAGACAATGCAAAGTGCTTTACATGATTAAAATATAGGAATAAAAGCAAGTAGGGATATAATGTAGAAACAAAAAAGAACATTAAAAACAGTTAAACAGTTTAACTAGAACATTCAAAGGCAATTTCAAACAAATGTGTTTTTAATCTCGATTAACATGTTTGATTTAACGCTTAAATGTCTCCGCTTACCAGCTGCCAAAACCTGTTAGAACATCTTTCACACTTTGTGTTGATCAGGAATCTCACTCTCGTGTAATATTCACCTTTCTGGGAGATGCTGAACTTAGAGTTTTATTTAGCCTTAAAACTAATCCATGCATTTATATTTAGTAGAATTGATTACTGCAACGGTGTTTTCACAGGACTTCCTAAAAAGTGGATCAGACAGCTGCAGCTGATCCAGAACGCTGCTGCCCGGCGTCCTCACTAAGACTAAGAAAGTAGAGAACATCACCCCAGTTCTAAAGTCCTTACACTGGCTCCCTGTATCTCAGAGAATAGACTTTAAAATACTTCTATTAGTCTATTAATCACTGAATGGCTTATCACCAAAATACATCACAGACTTGTTATCAGTGTATCAACCCTCCAGACCACTAAGGTCTTCTGGCTCCAGCCTACTCTGCATACCTAGAATCAGAACCAAACATGGAGAAGCAGCATTTAGTTCCTATGCTCCACTTATCTGGAACAAACTTCCAGAAAACTGTAAAAGTGCGGAAAGCCTGAGTTCTTTTAAATCAAGATTAAAAACACATTTGTTTGAAATTGCCTTCGACTGTTCTAGTTAAACTGTTTCACTGAAACATCACTAGTTCCGCTTTGTAGTCCAACTGTTTTTATTATTTGCTTTTAGTTTATATTTTTCCATGTTCTATTTTGTTTCTACATTTTATTCCTACATGCTTTTATTCAGTTTTTTTCCTATATTTTAATCATGTAAAGCACTTTGCATTGTCTCTGTACTGAAATGTGCTATATAAATAAATTTCCCTTGCCTTGTCTTAAGCCATAATCCTCCCAGTTAGCAAAAATAACAGAAATATATCCCTGTGTAATACAACACGCCTACATTCTACTGCCATTTTTGCTTCATTTGTGAGGAGCAAAGCTGAAAATGTAGGGGGTGTAAGCGGACTGCAGAGCAGGCCGTCACCTCTTCCTCGGGGCTCCGGTCGTTTAGCCCCTGCAGCGTCGCTGGGACTGGCAGCAGGCAGTGCCTCCGGTCCAGTTTCACCACCGGGATCAGCTGCAGCTGCTGCTCTTTGAGATCCTGGGCAGACGTGGCCTTCGGATGCTGCAATGACCCCGTCTCCTTCACCGTCCTCTTCTCTAACGAGAGCCGATCCTTTCTTCTCCGTCTGTTCTTCGGCCTCCTTGTCGGCGCGGCGGTTTTCTCCCGGGTGTCCTCAGAGTTTTCCGCCGGCAACGCTTCCTTGGGCGACAGTCGGTTTTCGGACGGTTCGACATCTTCCCTCCGTACTCCGGGCGCCTCGTTGCCACTGACCTCCGGCTGCAGATGAGGTGTTTGGAGGATCTGCTCGTGAACCTGGGCTGTCCTGTGTTTCCACGGGCCCGTCTCCTCGTGCCCGCCCTCATCGGGGGTCTCGCTCTCTATCCTGCGGACACTGCTTTCAAAGTGCCGCTCGAACGACAGGAGGAAGTTTTCCAGGATGTCGTTCAGATCGCCCTCGCATTCCTGCTGCAGCGCCGGCACCGCCGAGCTGCTAATCCGGGCCTCTTGGTCGCTTTGGACGGCAGCGTTGTCGGAGGAGCTGAATGTGCCGCTGCCTGTTGGAAGAGCGCACCGGGGAGTAGCGGCTGTGTTGCTTGGAAAAACGTCCAGACCCATCATGACTTCCTCCAGAAAATTATCCATTTGTTCAAACTGGTGCTCCTGGGGCGGAGGGGGGCCCGGGGGGCGAGGGGTGGGTGCCGGGGGAACGTATGGTGCGATGGGGGAATGCATCGGTCCAAGGCGGGGACTGGGAGGAGGTAAGCCTGGCCCACAGTGGAGGTCGTTGGATGGCAGGGAGGAGCAACCTGGAGCCGGCTGGTCTCTGCACTTCTCATCCGTACCAACGGAAACATTGGCCTGGAAGCAAAAGAGAGAAACGCGTCAACGAAATACCAAAATGCACATCGGTTGCAGGAAGTTACGACCTTTCAGTTCAACCAGAGAAAGGCCTGCAGAGAAAAAAAACGTTAATTTCATTATTTTGAACATTTTGTTGGTAAGAAAATGTTTTCCTTTTTCTAGGCGGCTATCTTGCTTGTGAAAAAAAAATCTAAACCCTGAATGTAAAAATAAACATTAGTCACAAAATGAAGCGTCTATCAGCCTTTCAGGATTCAATAAATAAAACAAACCAAGCTGTAAAAGTGTAAGTTTCACAAAGAACAGCCCAAGCATGACCAAAATGCTTTGGTATATCTTATGCATAACAAAGCATTTCTACCTATAGAACGGCTTCACGTTTGTTGCATTACAACCGCAGCCTTCGAGGCCTTTAATGTGGGACTTTATGAGAAAGAGGGACGAAGTAGCGCAGCCGGGAGGTCCACCACAACTCTGGAGGAAGCTGCAGAGAGCCACAACTCATCCTGCAGAATCTTAGCACAGGAGTCCAGCTTCTAGGTTTCCACATATCTAGCCTTTATAAAAGAGGGGCAAGAAGAAAAGTGTAAGAAATCCCAGCTGCAGTTTGCTCCGATCAGCCGACGTTTCTGACCTGCAAGTTAAAACGCTGTGAAAAGCAACACAGGTGAAAGGTGGTGGATGCATCATGGGAGGGTTGGATGAAGACGAGGCGGTCGTGGAGGAAACCTGTCAGAAGGTGCAAACGGCCTGCGAGCGGAAAGCAGAAATACAGATCTGTTAGAACGGCCTAGTCAAAGTCCAGTTCTTAATCCAATTAAGAATCTGAGGCAGCTCTAGAAAACTGGAGCGTATCTTCATCAAACATGAACTCCTTCCCAGCGGTCGGCCTGCATCAGGGACGACATTCACTCACCTTGCTGAACTGCCGCCAGGCGTTTCTTTGCCCTCGCTGGCCGTCTGCTGCCGCTCCATCACTGCCCCGGTTCATGTCCTGACCCTGGCCCTCCTCAAGCACTTTTCCCCGCGCTTTTCTCCTCGTAACTTTCCCGGCTGGCTCCAGCTCCTCCCTGGTCTTCAGGTACAGCTTCCTGCCCACTGCGCCCCCGCCCTGACCTGTTCTGGGCGTGCTCACCCTCCACCTGTGCAGGAACTCCCTCTGCAGCTTGCTCGCCACAATCTCCTGCGCGTCCACCGTCTGAGTGAATCCGCCCCGCCCCCTCGCTCCCCTCCTCCCTCTGGGCCTCCTGGTCCTCCGCTGCCCGCCGCCGGCCGCCCTGGCACCCCTCGGCTTCCTCGCCGCCCTGCCCCCGCGGCCGTTCTCCCTCTTCTCGGGGTTGAGGAAGTGGTCGATGTATCCCGTGATGTTTCCCTGGAACTGCTCCAGCCTTTCGCCTTCCCACTCGTTCGGATCGGCCCAGCAGCTCTGAGAGTCGGCCTCGCGTGACGCCGTCTGGGTGGGAGTGGGCGCGGGCAGGTATTGTGGCGCCACAACGGCGGTTGTGGATTCCTGCAGCAGGTGCGAAGAAGAAGAAGAGGAACACTGGAGCGCTTGGTTTTCATCGGGTGGGTAGATGAGAGTGAGGGGGACGAGCTGATGAGAATCTGTCTGCATCAAACTCTGCAGGGTGCTGATATCGATGGTCTCGTAGGGCAGCACCGGCGGGGCAGGAGGGTCGGAGTTCACGAGCTGCTCCTCGGTTTGAGTCCACACGTCTCTCACGATGTCTGACGTTGTCTCCTTCCACAGATAAGTGAGCCCGTCCCTGACTTCTCTCCTCCACGTGACACGTCTCTTTTCGTGGCCGGGCATCCTCAGGGGCTCGGTTTGGACTCCCACCTCTGTGTACTGCTCCACCTCTCCGCCGTGCCGTCCTCCGCTTTTTGTCACCTCCACCGACCCGCTGACGCCGAGCTGGGCGGCGGCATGGACCGCCTCCTGCCTCTCGTTCTCCCCTCCCCCGGCCATCTCTCCAGGGCGAAGCCTGGGGCCCCCGGGCCTGAAACTCCAGGAGACGGTGAGGACGACAGAGCCGGAGAGATGAGAGGGCTGACGGCCGACAGACTGAGACACCTGATGACGAAAGGCTTGATGTCAAAACGTTTAGAACTGATAGAACACAGCGCAACAGTTTTTACAAGAGAGAGACTTTCCTATAATGGTGCATTATAAGATGTAGGGAGGGATGATAATAAGCATGATGGAGGGATGATACAAACATTGATGGTTGGTTGGTTGGTTGGTTGGTTGGTTGATTGGTTGGTTGGTTGGTTGGTTGGTTGGGTGAATGGATGGATGGATGGATGGATGGATGGATGGATGGATGGATGGATGGATGGATGGATGGATGGATGATAAGCATGACGGAAGGATGATAAATACAGTAATAGATGACAGGTAGATGGAAGGATGATACAAACATTGTTGGATGGATGGATGGATGGATGGATGGATGGATGGATGGATGGATGGATGGATGGATGGATGGATGGATGGATGGATGGATGGATGACAAGCATGACGGAAGGATGATAAAGTAATAGATGACAGGTAGATGGAAGGATGATACAAACATTGATGGTTGGTTGGTTGGTTGGTTGGTTGGATGGATGGATGGATGGATGGATGGATGGATGGATGGATGGATGGATGGATGGATGGATGGATGGATGGATGGATGATAAGCATGACGGAAGGATGATAAATACAGTAATAGACAACAGATAGATGGAAGGATGATACAAACATTGATGGTTGGTTGGTTGGTTGGTTGGATGGATGGATGGATGGATGGATGGATGGATGGATGGATGGATGGATGGATGGATGGATGGATGGATGGATGGATGGATGGATGGATGGATGGATGCGTTGGGACTGTGAAGCTGGGGACCTGTGTATAGGTGACTTTATTATGCCTGAATGATTCACTGGTCACAGTGGATTAGATGAACAAAGACTTTCTCAGCTGCTGCAGTCACAATGAGCAACAAGCAGCCCGAGTCCAGAGAAAAACGTCCAAAGACGTCGTAGAAAGCCTGAAGAACTCCTGATAAAGACCACCCACTTTACAACAGATTACCAGGATTTACGTTTCCTTAGATGCTAAATCTGTAGAAAATATGGATGAATCAAGAGCTTTGCACAGCACTGTATGCACCTGTCCTATCTCCAAGTAATTATCAGCAACCTCGTAAAAAATACCCCCGAAAAAATGATTTATACTAATATGTGGCTGCATAGTTGTTGCCTGTGCAGCTCAGCGAGTAGAAAGGCTTCAAAGCCAGGTTTCTGGTATCTTTGGGTTAACAATCCGAGCACCTTTCTCCATCCCCTGCAGAGTCAAGAGTGAATCAGACTAGAAGACTTTGCTGCAACCTTCATGGCAAGACTCAGTTAAGTGATTTTTGTCACGTTCATAAAAATCCACCTTAACATGACGTGAAAAAAAATGCATCACATAATTTTTTAATTGTTAAAAAATCAATAAAATTCCATTAATTAAAGACAAAATCCATGTCTTGCTTCCAAAGACTGCATTGCTTTATATTAAAAAACTCAAGCCCTTAAAATTTTTGAAACCTTTCATTTTTAATTGCAAGCATATAACTGATGTGCATGTGTTTATGGTTGCATATAAAAAGCTCTTCTAAACGTTTACTCCAACATGTTAATAACTTTATGAGGTCTATGCAATCTTTAAGCTTCCTCTGACTAACATTTGCAAGTTAAAACGACTTTGTAACTTGTTTTCCTCTTCAACTAAAAAAGTTAATTAGATTGCGTATTAATTCAAATTAAATTCATCACCACGGACAGATAAGTCGCTGGGACCGCAGCACACCTGAGTTTATCGTCACAACATCCTGCAGGCTAAGACCACACTGTCCACAAGCGAAATTAAATCAGGCATGACAGACCAGCTATTTGTTGGAACGCCACATGCATCACAACATACAGTCCAATTACTCTACCGAGTTGTATTGATAAAAACAAAATCTTTCTGCTAGCTAAATCAGGCGAAACACGCGAAGATGTCCGACACCGCATGTACTCACCGTATGTCGGTCTTAAAGGGCCCTGAAGATTAATTCATTCGTCCAAAAATGTAAAGCCATTTTTTTAGAGCCAAACAAAATAAGGCATTTTGCTTTGTGTCTCTCTTTATTCTTTATTTTTCTCCCTCTGACTAAGAGAGGTCAGCAACAGGTCAGTTTGGTGGTCACCAGCACCAGCAAAGCAGATTTGTGTATGGTGCTGTTCGCCGCTACGCCACAAGGTGGCGCTAGCGGCGTCTACAATCACCGAAGCCCGACTCAAATGATGGTCCGGTAACCAAAAACAGCAAAAGATCCAGTCTAAAAGAATTCAGTTACCTGACCTTATTCTAAGAGAAGTGTTATTCTGTATATTTACAAAAATAGGAAGGAATGAAGTTGGTGTTAATATTTTTATTTTATTAGTATAATTTTATTTACACAAATGCTGTTTCCTCAAATGTAAACAAACCATTGGAAAAATTAGACACAAATGTTAGAATTTGTAAGAACAAAATAAATTGCTGGTAATTTTCTTTCTTTTTGTAAGTAAATTTAATCTGCTGGTTTATTGTCCTGTTCTTGAATCTATGTATAATATAATGTTGCCCCTTTATTATTATTATTTAATAATTATTATTATTATTATTATTATTATTATTATTATTATTATTATTATTATTATTATTATTGTTCCCTTCCTTTTATATTTGGTTTTCTTCTATATTAAGAAATGTTTTATACACTTTCTATAAATGCTGTTAGTGCAGTTCTCTACTGATACCTGATGTAATGTACATTGGTTAAATAAAGTTTTTTTTTTTTTTAAAAGGTTTCTGTACTTCCGGGTTTGTTTGCGTCTCGTAAATTTTTTTTTTATCAAATCTTGATTTGATTTTTAGATTTCTCTTGATTTCTATATTGGTCTAGTTTTATGTAAAGGGGAAAGATTAGATAGAATAAATAATAAAACTATGATGTTGTAAAGGCAGTATCTTAGAGTCAGAAGTTTAAATGCTCTACTTTTTGTTATACCAGGGAGATTAGCTGAAGGATAATAATAATAATAATAATAATAATAATAATAATAATAATAATAATAATAATAATAATAATAATAATAATAATAGTGTCATCATTACTAGTATAGTTAGTGGTAGTTTATTATTATTGTCTACTTACAGATTTCTTATCTTCCCCGTCTTTCCCACATGTCATCGATGTGAAAGGCTCTTTCAAAATATAATAACATGTTTTCAGGTTTGAAAAACTAATTTCTCGTCTTGTAAAATTCCGAATTTGCTTTAACTAACCACAACATTCTTGGAAAGCTGAGCTCAATTCAACTAGCAACATCCAGGCACAGTGTAGGCAATACCTGTAGAATCAGGTAATCGCTTACACAGAACCTGTCTGCTGAAACGAAGTAGGCCAAAAGATTTCCAAAAGCGCAACATTATGCCCTGATATAGCTAAGTTCAACAACAGTTAAGAAACAATGTCACTGACATCCATTAGTGCGGAACGGAAAGTAATTTCTAACACTTGGGAACTTTTTGAATCACCAGTGAGAGCCATTACCTAAACATGGAGAAAACATGGAACAAGCTTCTCATAAATGGCGTACTAAAATCAACATTCAGAGGGCCATAAAAGAACCCAAAACTATATCTAAAAGCCTGCCTGCCTTACTTACCTGAGTTAAGGTGATTGTTTATGGTTCCGCAATAAGAAAGAAGCTGGACAAGATAGTCTCATTAACCCCTGCTGACCAAAAAGAGCACAAATGTCCATCTCACATTTCCCAGTAAATATCTTCATGATCACAACAACCCTTGGGAAAATAGTCTGTGAGCTGATAGGACAAACATGAAACTTTCTGTAAACTGTGTCTCCTGTTACATCTGGAGTAAAAAAAAATACAGCATTTCATAAAAGGTTGATCAATCTAGCCCACTAGATGGTGGGGGTCGTGTGAAGCTCTGAGGCTGCTTTGCTGCTTCAGGACCTGTTCATCTGGCTGTAAACTGATGAAACAGTGAATTCCTCTCGGTAACAGAAACCCCTGAAGGAGAATGCCCCAGCCATCAGTCTGTCACCTTAAACCTAAAATGATTGGGATCATGCAGAAGAACAGTCATCCGAAGCATGCCAGCGAATCCACCGCTGAAAGACTCAAAGAAATAATGATTTGGAGTGTCCTAGTTAAAATTTGCACTGGAATCTCACCATTATTTTACAGCATACCCGTAAACGTGCCTTTTAAGTGAAGGAATCCCTCAGTGTCGATTAATTAAAACCGTTCTGCAAAGATGAGCAGCCAAAAATCCCTCCACAGGGATGTAAAGACACATTGCTAGTTATTGCATGATGGCAGCTGTTTCCACTAAGAGCAACAATTAACAGGTTTAAAGGGAAATTGCTTTTTCACACAGGGGTAGATGGTTTTGGATATCTTTTTGCCTTACTAATTGAAAACATCTCTTTAAAACAACTTCTTATATTTACTCTGGTTATCTTTTTTTCTTGTGTTAAAATGTGTCCAACAAAAAACAAAAAAAAGTGAGACGTTGAGTCCAGGCTTTAGAATAAAGGCTGAATGATATGGTATGGATGAAAACATTAATGAGATTTAGTGTTTTTTGTTCTTGAACATCTGCGTCATTGTTAACCAGTGACAACAGCACCGGTCGAGACGCTGAGACATGTAATTATGTAAAGACCACAGGATCTCTGCGTTAGACAGCAGGCAGCCGAACTGGCGGTGAAAAACAAACAAGAAAAACAAGCCAGAACCTGTCTGCAGGTGATGGATGGTTGAATCTTTTCCACATATGTTATGCTAGTCCCAGCGAAGAATGACCCCACGCTGGCGACTTACTTAGAGGTATGTTTTCTGAGCATGTTACCAATTCGTGTGCCCATTGAACCAGTTCCTAAGTCGTAAACAGATTCTAAAAAGACCGTGAGGCTCAGCAGTCCTCACATTCATGATTAAAGGTGTTTGCGTGCTGAGCCATGGAGACGGTAACACAACACAGACATTTGGTACTTCAACAACAGTGCTGAAATGTTTCTGGCCTTAGATTTCTAACGGGCTTTAAACGTCTTTTAGAACAAAATACAGGCATTCTTTAGAAAAAAAACAACAACAACTTTAGAGCTTTACATGACAGCATATTTCAAACAGTTAATACAATTTCATGTGTTAATGTGACAATAAGCATCTAAACAGCAGTGTTGTATAAAGTACTGAAATCTCGGAGTCAAGTAAAAGTATAAGTACCTCTCCAAAATATGACTTTGGTAAAAGTCCAAGTCAATGACTGAAATTTTACTTGAGTAAAAGTCTTAAAGTATCCGAAATGTCTTGTACTTAAGTATGAAAATTACTGTAAAAATAGATGTACTCAAGTAATGTAATAAAAAGTATAAGTAAGAAGTAAAACAAAGCAAATGCAGTTTGAATGACATTTTTAGATTTTGGTAAACTTTGAAAGTCAAATTCACTTAAAATAATATAAACAACCAAGTGCAGAAGAAATTTAGACCAAGTTTAGACAGAAAATACAACCTTTTTGTAAGCTTTCAGTTTTCCTTCTTCAAGTAAGTGTTATGCACTTTAAAATTGCACACAACCAAGTGCAGGCAAAATTTAGACCAGGGGGTGTATACTAAGAACATGGTTAATTGATAAACCAGGTCCAGCCAACCTACAGGAAGTGGTAAAACTGCTTATAGATACACCTGCAGGTTCTCATTTAGTTAAGAAAATTATGACTCTCTGCTATTAGATGCTTTACCTAAACCACAAGGTTAATTTAATCTGCTTTACCACTGAACCAGCTTCTTATCCTGTTGATGGTGATGAACAAACCCAGGCAAGTCCCGACTTTGTCGCAGTCAATCAGAAGGTGGGGTCAAAACACTTGCGTACAAGAGTCTCTCTCTCTTTTTGTAACAAGTAACTAAACCAAACATTGAAAATGTATTGGAGTAAAAGTATGCAATTAAGTTCAGAAATATAGTGAAGTAAAAGTAAAAGTTATCAAAAAATGTTATACTTGAGAAAAGTATAAAGTACTCCAAAATATACTTAAGTACAGTAGTGAAGTATTTTTACTTTGTTACTATACAACACTGCTAAACAGTGAAATGATAGCAGCAAACTATTCTAAAATGCCATTTTACTTCTCTATGTAACAAGAGAATGTACAGCTTAATTTAGTCTCAAGTAAAGCAACTGATTCACTGTTACTTTTTTTATAGAAAAAGAGTTTTATTTGTATAGCCCACATAATATGTATATTTTCTGCCCTTTTTTACGCAAGAAGTGAGCCTTAGAACAGTCACCTTTTCCAAATTAATCAGATAGATTAACAATAAAAACATGTGTGGCAACAATTCTGCTTGATCATGGTGATTTAGTAGCTGAAGAAAACTCCCTCGGTATAAAATAACCGTTGCTGGTAAAGATCACGCTTCCTTTAGGTTTATTCTGGGATCCTCTTGCTCAACTCGGACAGGAGTTACTCATCTGATTGGAAAAAAACTGTACTCACTTCCTCTTTTACATATCAACCTACGGCCCCTTGACATAAAACCTTTGGTTTGTTTTAACTTAGCGACGGACATTCGGGAACTTTCCCCTAGAAATCGCTCGTACGCCTCAGAATCAATTGACTGCACACCATGCGCCGAACCAGAGGCAACAAGGGAGGCCCACACCATTATACTACCATTTAATAGTCTCTGCATAAGTGATAAGATATAAAACTTTACAAAAACAATAAGATCTGTTTTGGTCTTCTCCCTCCGCTCGGGATTCGGATCATTCTTCTGACTCGTCCAGGGAACTTTCGGCACAGAGGCCTCAATGGCGTTCCTTTCTTATGAGACTTTCCCGTCAATTGTCAGTCTACCATGTATCGTTGAGTCTGCGCACGCCATTAAGGAAATGGTCAAACGTTTGGGAGGGGACCGTGGTGAAAGCCTTTCTGGGCGATTGAGCGTCCTGCGGAGGAGTTGGCCGTGGCCATCGCTCGTAAAACTTGACAAAGAAGAGCGGGTCTTTGAAGGGCCCCCCGTAGATGATGGCCTGCATCAGGTAGACTAGGGCCACGATCATGAAGCTGATGAGGAAGAAGGGCAGGAAGGGCCTCAGGTGGTGCCAGGCGACGCCGACCCCATAGCCGAGGTTGCTGAGCCCACTCTGGTTGCCGGTGTGGGTCGTGCGGCGGGAGGAATCTGGGGCCGGCGTGAAATCCGAGGACTCCTCAGCTGAATGTGAAAAGGACGTGGAGGGGCCCTCGGATGAATCCATGGGGTGTACGGCAACAAACGTCCTTTCTTTGCACCCACGCCGATACTGTAGGTACTCACATTACTCCCCCTCAAAGAACTCAGCCCGCGAGATTATGAAGAAGCAGGGATGAAGCCGAACTTAATCTCCCCGTGCAGCGGTTCCTCCGACGGGGCCCCGCTCCCCCGCTGTGATTAATCCACCAATAAATCCCTCAGAAAAGCAGTCCTCTCTGTCTCGTCATGCAGTCCTCCTAGTCCCAGTCCCCCCCCTCCGTCAGATACACTGCACACACTGACATCCAATGTTGCTCCTTCTTCTTTGAGCTTCGGACGGGCCGAGAGGAATCAAAGAGCAGCAGGGGAGCCATAAATAGATTTGACACCCAATGACAGGACACGTGTAAGGAGGGGTGCTGCTACATTTGGTGATCTGCATGTGTAGCAGCAGAACAGGTTAAAATATTACACACACACACACACACATACACACATACACACAGGGTGACTAACAGCAACATACACGCTCACACACACGCATGCATCTCAGAAATGTCTGTGAGAGGACATTCGTGTTTCTCACTTGTTTATTACGATTCTAATAATACAGCTTTGAGCAGGGAGTTTTCACGTTGAGACAGGTGCAGCCGTAAGATTTTACAGCTCATAAAAAGGCTTATACCGGATCAAAGCTCAGTGAAAATGCTATCGTTTACACATTTGGTTTTATTTTAAACCTCGGGGGGCTACAAATATAGTTTCACATCAAGAACATCTCAGCCTGACGGATTATTAACCATGGCAACAGTGCTAATGATAGAAGTGCATAGTTGTGAATTCAAAAGAAGAGATTTGGAGATTTATTTATTTTTTAATAGATAAAATGTGGAAAAACGTGGGGTTCAGTTGTACTGCGTTTAATGTTTGAATTGACCTCTTTTTGCCCTTACAGCTAAGGGTTTGCACAGACCTAGAAATTGAATATTTTCTCCATTCTTGTTTGCAAAATCATCCAGGAAGTCCCTTCCCATCTTGCCATTACATGTGGTCCAAAATGTTAAATTTTAGTCTAATCTGATCAGAGCCTCTCCATATATTTGCTGTTTCCCCTCTACATGGCACGTAGGACCTCTTTAGGCATTCTTCTTGCCACTTTTCAAAAGGACCAGAGTTAAACTGGTTCTCTTGGCTTCATTGCCCATTAAATGCAGTATTTGGTCTTTGGCTCAGTAGATTTGCATTAATGTAAAAAATTTTCCGTTTTCAGATGACGCATTAGACAGCGCTTCACAAGATGTTCAAAGCTTGAGAAATGTTTGATTTTACCACTGATTGCTTCAGACCTCTCCACAACTTTAACCCAGACCTGTCTGCTGCATTGTTTGGTCTTCATCACGCTTTTTGATCACTAATGTTCTCTAACAAACATTCACAGAAGAGCTATATGATGAGCTCATTTGATAACTTTTGAAAGCTATTTTATTAACAGGTGCTGATTACGCTGAAAACTAAACAAAGCGTTCCTTTCCCTCCACTCCATAATTACACATTTTTGTTAGTCTATCACATAAAAACCCCAAATGAATCCCATTGTTTGTGGTAAAGTATGGAAAAGCAATAGATTTTAAGACTTTAAAAGTAAAATGTAAAAACATGATTGCAGCTGGAAAGGGACGTGTTCTCCCAAAAGGGAGAAAAGCCTGTCGTCCTCGGTGCTGAACGAACTGCAGTTTGTTTATAATGATTCAAATTGCTCCTTTCAAACATGGGGAACATTCAGCCTGAAGATTTAAGCTCAGCAATGGTGCTAAAAGACACAGTAAGCAATCTGATCTTTGGCTCTCTGGCATCATACTCCATAAAATTTAATTATATCTGGCTCCCTGGCTGACACCAACAACAAATCTTACAGCCTGACTAATACCAAAACCTTTTACAGTCGGATCTACACTTCCAAAGTCGCTCCCCCCCCCACCGCCTCCTCGTGATCCAGCAGCTGCCTTTTGAATGTGCCACATACTGAAAACGACAAGACAACTTCATGTACCGGAGCGCAACCTTAAAGCGCCAAACTATAGTATGTGGACGTGTAACAGGAGACAACAGCAAAGCCGAGAATGTCAGCCATCCAGGCTTCTGCGGCGTTGCAGTGAACATTACGTTCGTGGGTGTTTACACAAGCCTTATTCGATTAGGTTCATTAGAGCAAATGGTTTTCTGAATGGAAAGCTTTGATGATTAGTGAATCCGAAAAGTTAAGCTTCGCAAAGCTTTGCAGAGCAAACTGATGTCAGGGAGAGAAGATCAGCCGAGGGTCAAGTTTGAGTGTTTGCCACTTGACCCGACGAGTGGCGGGGGATGAAATTACCAAGACAGACGGGCTCTTTAATTAGAAATGTTTAGTGACAGAAGCTCCAGCTAATCTCTAGTCGGGTAAGTATAACATATTTAGATACCAAAACATTCTGGTACTTTTCAAACCTAAAAAAAAACTTAATCTGAAAGGTCGACTCTCAATTAGGGATCATCTAAACACACATATGAGTAAAATCCTGTTTAAAGCGATGTAAAAAGGGCATAAATGTTAAAAAAAACTACTTTGGTTTACATTTTAATTTTAAGCTGTTGAATATTATTCATACCTTTCTTAATGATCGATGGGAAAACCTTTATTGCAGCAATCTAATGCTTCTTAATTGCTGACCAGCTTGTTGCAAGCATCCACCCTAATATTTAACTCTCTCCACAGAGACCAGACTCTGATTTGGTTGCACAAAAATCTTAAATGGCTTTTAGTCATAAGATGCATGTAGGGGAAATTAAAATGGGTTTAAATCTAAATCTGCCAGTGATTTAGATATAAAACACTGGCAGATTTAAATCTGTTGGGCTATTTTTTCTTCAAAAATCACAATATGAACACTTGAAATTAATATTTAATTAAAGATGATGAAACTCATGGGGGTTTCTTCAATGAGATGTTGTAGACGCTGATGGCTGCAGGCAGGAAGGATCTCCTGTGTCGGTCTGTCTTACAGCGGATCTGGAGAAGCCTCTGACTGAAGACACTCTGTTGACTGATTAGATTAGATTAGATTCAACTTTATTGTCATTACACAGGTACAGGTACAAGGCAACGAAATGCAGTTTAGGTCTAACCAGAAGTGCAATAGCAGCACTTATAGAAGTGCAGGATAAACAATGGATCCATAAGTACAGGACATGGATATGTACTGAATAAATATAGAGATGTATACTATTATAAACAGATTTTTACTGATAGATTTGTTCTGTAAATATATAATATATAGGTAACTAGTA
Organism: Fundulus heteroclitus; assembly: GCF_011125445.2. Classification (NCBI taxonomy): domain Eukaryota; kingdom Metazoa; phylum Chordata; class Actinopteri; order Cyprinodontiformes; family Fundulidae; genus Fundulus; species Fundulus heteroclitus. The sequence continues at coordinate 19,421,870 of NC_046383.1, read as the reverse complement.
TTGTGAACTAAATTTACAGTTGGATATGTACCGAATCTAATATACAGGTGGATAGCACTATACTATAGTTTTACAGATATGTACAATTGTATAATATACAGATTGTTATTATAACAGTTTACATGTACTATGAATATATGTACAGGTGGTTATTACTATAAAATTAATAAATAAAGTTTGGACAGAAGCTATTTAAATTAAAGTGCAGTGGAAGGTTATTGCATATTACAGTTACAGTACGGTATTGCAAATGTATATGTAAAGAGGATGTTAAGGGTTTTCCATAATGTTCCCCATTTTATGAAGAATCCTTCTTTGAAAAGTAATTTCCAGAGATGGATCACCAGAACAGAGCCGGCCTTCTTTATGAGCTTGTTGAGCTTCTTTAGGTCAGCTGCCCCAACAGATGATGGCAGAGGAGATAACACTCTCCACAACAGAAGATCTGAAACATCTTGCTGCAAACCCTGAAGGACCTAAGCCTCCTCAGTCCCTTCTTGTAGACAGCTTCACAGTTGCGTCTCCAGTCCAGTTTGTTGTCCAGGTGAACACCGAGGTATTTATACTCCACTTTTTCTCCCAGTATGGTAATCGCGTTGGTCCTATTACTGTTTCTCCTGAAATCTACAACCATCTCCTTTGCTTTATCCACATTCACGATGAGATGATTGTTTCAGCACATGGCACAAAGCAGTCCACCAGCTCCTTGTCCATCTCTGATGACTGAACTGAGTATTTCTGCAGACGACAGAAGTCTGTCTTGTATAGGAAGTGTCAGGTGAAAAGGAAAGATGAGAGTACAGTCCCCCGTCTACCCGGTTAGGCAGGCAACCCTTCCATCTCACAAACTGTGGTCTGTTTGTCCGGTGGTCTCTGATCTAGGCGATTGTTGAGGCCTCCACCTGAGTTTTTTGGAATGAAATCAGGCTGAATTGTGTTAAATGCACTAAAACGTGATCCTCACAGTGGTGTTTGCTGAAGCAGGTGTATGATGGCGCCTTTAACTCCAACTTCACGTTGATAAGCAAAGTGCAGGTGGTCCTGATAGCTGCTTGTTTTCTCAGGTGGGCCAACAGGAGTCTCTCTGGTACGTTCATGATGTGGGATGTCAGGGTAACATGTCTAAAGTCATTGAGGACAGATGGGTGAGTTTTCTTCTATACCAGAACAATGCAGCAGGTCTTCCACAACACTGGAGCCTTCTCCTGGGTCAGAAAATGTTCAAAGAGGTGCTGTAGAATCCCAGACAGAATCTGGACCTGCAGCCTTAAAGCTTTATGAGACTAGTTCATAATCAAAAACAATTTAAACAAATAAAAATTAACATTAAATCTAGCTACTACTTCAAGAGAAACATTGATTATTAAAGGCCCAACTTTAAGGTTCTGACATGGTACAGTGCTGTATTTCTTAGTTTGCATTTGACAACTCAAAGTTCCCCGATGTGACGTCATCAGGCACTGATCTTCCCAGAGGAAGATAAAGCATTTGTCACATCACAAGCATTAATAAAAAAAAAAAAAAAAAAAAAAAAAAAAAGTTTTGGGTTCTTCTGGTTTTAAAGGAGAGACGGACATCTTCCACTGGCCGGAACTGATATTTAAGTTGAGCATTTAAACTTTATGACCTCCGTTAAAACGAATGGATAACTTCAAAATGTTGAGTTCTCAGCTAACTGAAAAGGATTTGCATCATAATATTAATAAAAAGAAAAAAGCATAATTTATTCTGGTTAAGCCTAATAATGTGATGAAAGATCTCAGAGGAGTGAAAGGAGCCGTCTGATTTCTGAGTGGTTCATGTTGCTACACTCACATTAAATGACACGGACTGCAAAAACTTGTCTAAGAAAAAAATCTTTATTTATAAAAAAAAAACAAAAACAAAAAAAAGAAACAGTATTACCAGTTACATACTTCACTGAAAAAGCAACTGCTCAGAGCCAAGGCAGGTGTGAATGGTACGTCATAATTTTACATGGATAGGCAACAGTACAAATATACTATGTGTGAAGATATTATGAAAAAAAAAAAAAACTAAAAAGATTGGTCTCTTTTGCTTTTGAAAGCATAGCAGTAAAAGCTCAATCAAAAAAAAAAGGAAATTAAAACAAATTGCATAATGCTCTCACCCACATACAAACCCCCAAAAATAAAATACAAACCGGACACAAAGAGAACAAAATACAAAATAAATGGGTCAGACCTAAAAATTAAATTAAAAGAGCATCTCTCCCAAATCTGTATGAAAACTCGAGTCTCCTCTGAGTAACAAAACCTCCGAAATTCAGATTTCAGACGTCACAAAACGGATTAAGAGGTGCAGGTATGAATGGCAGACTCTTATTTAAAAGTTAAGAGAACTTTAGCCTGATTTTTATTTTATTTTATTTATTTTTTTTTCCAGTTGCAATAGGGCTGGTTCGATTAGTGGTTTACATGTAGTGTTTGCTCACAGCTTCATATCCCAGTACCAGGTCTGACACATTGTACTGGACGTGTCTGCTACATCCAGACGGAAATAAAGTGAGAAAGCAGCTGAAAGGATTTTTTTTTTTTTTCTTACCTCTTCTGAAGGCGCGGGGGAGAAGGAGAAAACTCAATTCAAAAATCATAAAAACCACAAAAAGAGGCAGCAGGAACATAAGACAATTTAAAAAAAAAAACAAATCTGACAAAATGAACAAACGCATCTGCAAGCAAAGACATTAACTCTTGATTAAAAAAAAAAAAAAAAGGTCCATAATCAATTTGACAAGAAAACACACACAGCCACAGGTTTAGCATCTGACAAAAATACACACATGCCTTCTTTTAGGTCTGTGCTCATCCCAGCAGAGAGAAAATAACTCTAGACAGGAAAATAACTCCTATATAAAACATTCTCCATCTACAGGGCAGCCTGTGGGCGCATCCGGCCTCCAGACGTCACCAGGGGGGAAAAAAAAGGACAATTTAAATTAATGAGCCAAAACTAATGCAGTCATCCTGTTTCACTTTTATATACAGTATAAACCCTACATAAAACTCTAAATACAGATTCGTGGTTAGGATGCAAGGGTTGGTAGCAACATATTGACCATTTGTTTACCTAGTGGCGAGAAAAAAAAGAAGTGGGGAAAAGCAGGATGGCGGCTGCAGGATAAGATGATTGTCAACAAAGGTGATTGCCTTTACAGAAGACAACTATAATTTATAAACTGAATATATTTCTGCTGCTACAATTGAATGAAATGGGTATGCTTGCATGTGTGTGTGCTGTCTGTAACTCTTTGCCAGCAACGCGACCACTTTCTTTGGATGCTGATCCTCTTTTGACTCCAGCTGTGTGGCGATAGAGGAGGTTAAAGAGAGGAGGAGGAGAGGAAGAGGAGGAGAAGGCGGCCTCCATGACCGCCTCCTCTCTCTCCTCAGTAACAGTGGTAGGGCAGGGACGGCCCAGTCTGGGTGATGCACACTATGATTTTTTCTGGAGAAACAAAGACAGCAAAAAGACAGCAATTAAATAAAAATAAATAAATAAATAAAAAGGTCAGAAAGTAAATAAAGAATATTTGTTAACAGTTAGCAACAAAGACACATTATGTGCACTGGTGCTGTCACACATACCAAACTTTACACATAAAACATGTTTAATTAAAATGATGAAACTTCAGAGAACGAGATGATAACTTCTTTTGATTAGAAGGGTTTCTGCATGTGTTGGCATGTTAAAATTAACCCAGTTAAGTCCAATTTAAAACTTTATAATTGAGCAGCAGGTTGTTGTCAGCCAGCTCTGTGCTCTCAAACATAACTTATGTCTTTGTACAGTAAAGAGCGCCCGAATGGATAACATGTTTTATTTCTCTAAACCCTAAATAAGAACAACGGGGCTAAGTTAAAGGTTGGTTTAGGCTGCTTGATTCAGACATGGCTGGTTTGAGTACAGATAATTTCCCTTTTTAAGGCCAATTTTGACGCCCGAGTCGCCAGCTTTTTCTTAGTCTAGTATCTGAAACTATTATTTTTATTTTAATAAGCACTTTATTTTATAGAAAGATTTTTTTTTATATTTAAGACAACAAGCAGTAATCTGAACGCTTCACACCTTTCATAGAAACCCAGAATTATAAAGACTAGCTTAAACACAATTAACAACGCATCTGTTTTATCCAAAAATAATTACTTATTTTGTGGCATTAACCTACTAACCATTTTACTTTTTAATCTACTCTAGTTTTTCCACCTATATTCAGGGAGCTGCTGGGCGTACCTGTCAATGTCTTGGTCTGTGCTGATTTAGTTTCTCTTCCGCACGCGTCTTGTGCTTTTAATGTCTGTGCATAATGTTTGAGATACTCTTGTCACCTAAACTATCTGGCAAATCATGAGTCTTTGACACCTTTTTCAACAGAGTTAAAAAAAAAAAAAAAGATGTGGAATAAATTAACCTTTTCCTAACATTTGATCACCTTTGTATCAACAAATTAATTGTTTTCCTAATGTTACCAATTATATTAATATAGAGGTGATGCCTATAAAATAATTTGTTAACCTCAAACTGATCCCACACGTTTTAGTGCCACAAATCATAAATCAAAAATATGGTTTTGATAAAAAATAAAAAATAAATGTTTGCCCTAAATATTGGGTTTATTATGTTCGTGGCCAAAATAAAAACTGACATGTTGATCGTTCTTATACATGGGGGCATATGGTGCAATTCCATCTTCAGCCACAGGAGTGCGCTCCTATACACCACAACAAAGAAGCAATGTAGAAGCCTCTGCTAAAACAAAACAATTAAATATCCTAAGATATGCAGCTTCTCACTGCCTGCTGGAGCTCACATCTTCAGAGCAATTTAAAACAAAGATTTTCAGGAATAATAATATTAGGATCTGTATCATTTACCGATGGAAAATAATTCATCTTTGAGTATTTTGTGTAGATTAATTAAATCCACTTCAGCAGATGTCGCTCTGAGAAAGCTACAAATAATTTTAAGACCGTACCGATTGCCAAATTCAAAGTAACGTGGTTAGACTTACGATATGGTGACAACACCACCGCACATTTACGCTAAGGTTAAAACCTGCGTTATCCATAGCTAGAATCCTACGCTGGCACTGCATGAAAAAAGAAAAACCAACGCACAGGACCACCTCGGGAGCAGACTACGGCAATACGTACAGCACAGAACATCGGGGGTGTCACAGATCTAAAAACATGACCACAATAAACCTCCACCTCTGTTCCAGCACACCACCGTGGATTTTAACCAGTTTATTCGAGGGTCTGAGGCAATAAAAAGACAAAAGAAGCTCAGAGTACATCATGCAGGATTAGAGGTCAGTTGGACATACCATGCTGTTACATGCAGAGAGGGGGGGGTTAGAGGGGAGGGGGGTGGGCTAACCATCGTAGGAATCCAACAGAGGCAGGGAGCCCTTTCTGCTCCCATACACCCCTCGCTGAGTGACAGAGAAAGAGAGAGAAAGAAGGTGGACAGGGAGTGGATGTGAAAAGAGTGTCAGTAAATGTTAAAAAAAAAAAAAAAAAAAAAAAGGTCACAGTGAGGAAATCTTGACTGCAGTGTAGTAGTTTAGGGATTAGTCCAGATTAGGCAGCAACCGTGACTTTAAGTTACCGGTAAAGTGTCTGTGGTTTCATCCAGAGTGTGCCTCCTCTCCTTCTGGTCCAGTGTAGGGTAGGAATCTGAGAAAGAAAAATAAAATAAATAAATCAGCACCTTTATAGGGTGAGTTTAACACCAATAAGAACAAAGAAGCAGGGATAAATATACTAACTGGGGCCAAGATCATTCATGGGAATTTGATTCCTCTTGTCTCCTATAAAAAACAAGCAGACATGAAAAATTACTTTAATACATTACAACACTTAGGTTTACAAAAAGACGTCCATTTTTAAAAAAGGTCAGAGGGAGAAATGACGTGCCTCTGTCCAGTAAGGGTGTGGTGCTGTCCTCGTAGGTGCCGTTAGCTCGGGTGCTCGGTCCGTTGCTGGTGGTGGCGCTCACCATGAAGTCCGTCTTCTTCCAGCCATCTTTCTCCAGAGGCCGGCGCAGTTCTTTGTGAGCCCAGATGAGCTGGAGCACCTGACCCGCTACTCGCACCTCACGGTCAGAGGAGCTGCTGCAGGAAACCCGCAGACAAAGTCATAAATTACAACGAGGGGCCAATCTTAGCCTGTCTAAAGACAATTTATTAAACCACATGGGGAGATGCTGAAGCTTTAGCTTCTAACTTTGATGTCAAAAGGTGGTAGAAAATTCTGTTGCATATTAAATAATCATGTGTTAAACAATGTTTTACTACATCTACTACTCTACAGTCTGAGGCCTAGTCATCTGACATAAATGTGCACCATTTCTTGAGCTGGGACAAAATGCTTCTAGAATGCCTTTAAAGTTTGTAATGTTATAAAATCTTAATTTTTCCCCATTAATATGCTCTTAAAATTGTAAAAAACTGTTTCCCATGTTTATCACCTGTGCATTGTTCACTGCCCTTTTGGTGTGTATATTTATTATTAACCCTTCAGTTGTGGACAGTGTGATATTTTAACATATGCAGATGATACAGTTTTTTTCTTCTCTTGCCTAAACTACACAGAAAGTTGCAGGCTGGCTAAAAATATTTTATCTCAAAACCTACATCCTGGCTCAGCTCAAGTTGTTTACAGCTAAATATCAAAAGTAGAATCGTGTTCTCTGAAAGCCACAATGCAGATTTAAATCATCTTGATCTCAGGAGAAAAAAAAATAAAATGTAAAGCTAGCATGTTGGTACGAATCGGCAGATAATTGACACAGAGCCAAGTTTGTATCATAAACGGCAATAACTAATCTAAGTCTTCCATATTGAACCCATGGAGCCTCCTACACAATAACTATTTCTTTATGTACTTTAGTTTTTTTCAAGAAAGGAGAAAAATCCTAAATTTTTAAATTCTCTCATTGACCCATTTATGCTGGACTCCCCTATAGCAATGGCAGATTATGACCCCTAATAAAAAAAAAAAAAAAAAAAATATATGGTAATGTGATGAAATGTATCTCATTAAGCTATATTTCAAATACACCATGTGAAAGATAAAGCTCTAGTTGAAATTGTTAGCACAGTAGGTACATAAGTCGTCTATCACAGGTACAAACTGACCCATAGTTGGTACAAGACGGCACACATGATAGTTGTCTCATTGCCAAAGTCTAACACTATAAAGATAAGATAAAAGGGAAAAAAAATGGCCATTGCGCCTAAAGTTTATCACCTACATCAAAACTGTGCGCCTTGGGTTCACGAAATATCTGATAAATCAAAGTTTCACTTTCAAGCAGGGCAACAAAGTCTCCATCTGAACACCCATAATAACTTCTAGCTTCTGTTCCTTCATATAGTCAACGCTAAGAACTCTATCGTGGATAGAAAAGTAGCTTCTGACTGCTGTGCCGATCTTTGGCTAAAGAGTCCTGAGTGTATAAGGGTATTCAGACAGAGCCCAGGACTTAGTTTTACTCATATTGTTTTTTTCACAGCATTTCTGGATTGGGTTTAAATCCTAAACTCTTACCCGTCCTTACTGATGAGCACCAGCTTCTCAACGCCTCCAGAGGTTCTGAGGGTCTTTGCTGCCTCCACGTTGTTGCCCAACAACTCAGCAAGCGTGCTCAGTACCGACACCCTCGTCTCCTCAGACGGAACACACCGAGGCACCGTGTGCCCTCCAGGCAAGATAGCGACGAGATTAGGCACAGTATGCGAACCTACAGGAGAAAAAAAAAAAAAAAAAAAGTCAGCATTCTTTCCCTTTCACAGCGCAGGTAAACAGAGACCCGTTTCTAAAATATACACAACAAACATGCTCTTACCCAAGAGTTCGCAGTTGCGGTTGTCGATAGCGAGGTTCCTCAGGGCTCCGGACATCGCCCGAACAACACGATCGTTATCATGAGACAGCAGCTCTGTCACCAGGGGGAGACCTTTTTCCAGACGGACCATGGCCCTGATGTACCGACCAAACTGAACAAACAGAAGCAGAAATACGGGTCATTCTGTGCAGTAACAATGCTTTTTAAACGCGCTTTAGTTTATGTTGTTGGAAGCAAACGGATACTTACAGTCCATCGGCCAGCACAGAGGTTCTGGATGGCACCGGCGGCGGCCTCGAGCACTGAGGGGTTCTTGCTCTCTTTGAACAGAGACGTGTAAACACGAACCACCTCTGGCTGGAACAGCAGCTCATAACCTGACACCAACAAAACCATGCAGAGTTTGTCAAACATGTAGCTAAAGGAAGCCTTAGTCCTCAACGCTGCTAAACCTGGGTAGATTCTGCTGTGTGGTCCTTTGCCGTATGTCTTCCCCCCCTCTCAGCCCCCCTTTCCAATCAGCCTACTTTCAATAAAAGGGGCCACTAACGTCACAAAAAAAGTTGCTAAAAACACATTTTAAGTGTAATTTGCTCAGACAATCCAGCTCCAACAGATTTCCGATAGGTGTTGGGCCCAATCGCTCTGTTGCAAAGTTTGTTTTAAAAAGGCTCCCAGGTGGAGGAGGAAGTTTATTCAAACATAGTGAGAAAGTTTGGACTGGATAACAGAGCAGAACAGAGAGAAGCTGCAGAACATTTAACAATGTGTGCCTCAGTTATGTGGGGTCAGGTTTACTGTAGGAACCGTCAGGCTTACCGGAGCAAAACCATAAGATTTGAAATCTTCAAACTCTTTAGCATGATTTCTTCCAGCAAACAGACATATCAACATAAAAAAATAACTAAATTCTTTTTTGAATTAATCTCACTCCGCATTTCCAGCAGGGACACACCTATAGCCCTTAAAAAAATAAAATGTGTGTCTGAAAACTAGGGCTGTGTGCTTTTTACCTGACTCCGCCAGATAGATTTGCTCCGCATATCCATCTGGAAACCTTCCGTTGAAGTAATTTTGGGAAGGGGCGAAAATACTGGTTAGCTGATTGGCCTATGTTGGTGATAGACGGGCCAAATAAACCAATCAGATTCGTTGTTGCTCATAACAGAGCGACGACGAAAACACAACCACAAGCCAGGCTACTCTTGCTGCTGCAGGTAAAGGCTCGTTAGCTCAGCAAAGAAATACTCTGTAATTCCGATAAAACTTGCTCGATAGCCACGCTAACGTTAGTTTCATCGGCTGAAGCCGCCATGTTCTTTAGACTGAACTGTCGCGCTTCTCGTTGCGTCACACCTCAACCGCCTCAAAGCCAACGCTGATTGGACGTTCGTTTGGTGAACGGCTCCAAATTTTCTTTAACGGAGAGTAGCCAGACTGATCTGCGAGTGAAACCTTGAAAGCTCGTGAGATCAGGATGGTCTCACGAGGCTAGTGTGCTTTTGCAAAAAAAAAAAAAAAAATGTGATTTCAATCATAATTGTGATTTAATTTAGACTTTTCTCTGCAATAACCACAAGCAATAAAAAATGTCCTGTAGATAAGATATTTGTAAACAAGGACTATTTAAAAAGCATTAAACAGTTTTTTTTTTTATTAAATCAGATTATTATTCAAGAGAATAGCTCCAATCAAGTGCCACCAGACAAGTCTATTAAACAGTTTGACAGCTACTTAATGCTATGATGAGATTCCTGAGAGTTTCAGGTAAAGACAGTATTATTATATAAACTATAACAAGTAATAAAATTAATCTCACTGCTGCAACTCTTCCCTTCCATGTGAAGGCAAAACTACTTTAAAACATATTACCGACACCTAAAGGACGCGCCATGTAGCCAAAAACTGCAAACCTCTGCGTTTTGGAAATAGTTTATCTTAAAATTGCGATTATATAGCAAATGCGACTAATTGTCCAGTCCTACCTTTTGCAGGCGTTGTCCTTTTTGGAATATCACACATATCTGCACTCCCATCATCTCCCTCCTTCTTTCCTGCAAATTATTAAAAAGAACATCAAGTATAAAAAAATAAAATAAATAAAAACAGACAATTGAGAAAATAAATATGCCATGCATGTGAGATGACTATTTATTCTACTTGTAACATGAACATGTAACCGGTGATGCAAGCGCCGTCAGCATGCAGCGTTTGACTCAGTGACAAACGTTTCTCAGCGACGTCTGTTTAGCGTTAGTAAAATGGGTGGATGGATCCTTAAGCATTCAACGACAACACCAGGAGGAAAAAAAAATAAAAAATAAATCTTACCTTTGGAAAACCACTCATCTAAACACAGCGGAGAAGATAGGAAGACACGGAGGAGGAGGAGGAGGAGGAAGAGGGGGAGGAGGGAAACAGTGGCAAAGTGTGAAAAACAGCGACAGGTGCTTCCGCCACCAGCAAGCTCAAAACCCAAAACCGGCAGCTAATAATCGCTCGTTCAAACAGCAGATCCCTCAGACACACACAGAGAGGAGATGTTGGACTACAAACATGGCCGACACTGACCTTTGCTCTTGCGCGAACCGAAGCAGCCTCCCTTGTTGGTGGAGGCCGTGCCCTGGTTGGCGGGAGCCGCCTCCGCGTAGCGCTCGCAGCCGGGGATCTCACGGTGAACCTGATAGGAGAGGTTCCTCAGGAGACAGACGCAGTTCTCCACCAACTACCGGAGGAAAGATTAAAAAAAAGGCAAAAGATTATCCTAAAACACTAAAAACGGGGATTAAAAACATAGAAATATACAGTAGATATGGTATCCAGGAGAATAAAAACTTGCCTTATTATCCACATCTTTGCGGTTGATTTGCGACTGGACGATGTACATCAGGGAATCCACCAGCCCCGTGCATTCCCTCAGCTTCCGTCTGGCCTCGCTCCGTTCTGAACTCACGTTCCTGTTAAAGGGGAGGCGGGAAAAACGTCACGATTTCACGTCGTCTTTTCTCGATTCTCTCGGCTTTATCCACGCCAGTACCTAAGGCAGCCGGCAGTGTTGGTCAAGGCGGTCTCCCACTCCAGATGCCGGGGCTTGCAGCTCTCCTCGCCCCCGCTGCTGCCGCCCCCGCCGCCTTTCTCCCAGCCCGAGTGAGGGACGATGACCTCATCGGCCAGGGCGTGCAGAGCGTGGTCCACGATCTCCATCTTGACCGAATCGTTGGAGGAGAGGTTCCACAAGGTGCCTGTGACAAAAATTAGAGAATGGATGTAATCAGCGCCCAGAACAAAGACATTTCAGACATGCAGCCAGAATTAAACCATTAAATGAAACTGTGCTGCGACTCATTTCCTGCTGCCCTCTTTTTTTTTTTTTTTTTTTTTTTTGGCCGTGTCAAAAGGAGTACGCTATGCGAGTCTAAAGCGAGAAAATTAGGCAGATTTTGTGGAACAAACAGTCCTTTCATGTCTTTGAAGAAAGCACAACCTTTGATACGCCCTGCTTACTTGCAGTGTGTGTGTAGATGGCGATGAAATGTGTCAAATTCACCATTTTACTGCTTCAGGAGGGGGGGGGCAGTACTTGTGCCGTGATGACACACTGCAAAAACGGAACTAAAAATAACTAAAATGTTCTTAAAATGAGTGTATTTATCCTTGATTTGAGCAGGTAAATAAGATGATCTGCCAATGGAATAAGATTTTTGCACTTAAAAACAGGAGCAACTCATCTCCATTGTCTTATTTCAAGTGCATTATATCTAATTATCTTATTCTAGGGGTAGAAATACTCATTCTATTAGCAGATAATTTGATTTACCTGCTTAAATCAAGGATAAACGTACTAATTTTAAGAAATTTTTACTTATTTTTAGTTCCGTTTTTCCAAACCCCCATAAAAATCAAAACGTGTTTCTTAAAAACAAGGATCCAGAGCGAGGGTCTACCTGTGATCGTGTCGGTGAGGTCCTGCTCGTGGGTTTTCCGCAGCAACCTGACGAGAGCCGGCACTCCGTCGCAGTTTTTGATGGCGATCTTGTTGTCCGCCTCACGCCCGTACGAAATGTTCTTGAGGGCGCCGCAGGCCGAATGCTGAACATCCTTGCTGGGATGGTCCAAGAGCGACACCAAGGCTGGGATGCCCTTTAGGCGCCGCACTTCTGACTTCACCTGAACGCGGTGCGTAAAATAAAATAAATTGCCACGTGAGAGACGTGCACATTGATGAACAAAACAAAAAGGTTGAACAACTGAGGAATATTCCACCTTGTCGTTTTTGAACGTGAGGTGCTGAAGGTAGGCAGCAGCGTTGGTCTTGACGGGATCCAGGCGGTAGTTCAGCATCGCTATCACCTCCGGTAGCTCTGGCTGCCTCCACGCGGAGTTGGGGGCCTTCCTCAGCGTGCTATCCAGGGAAGCCATGCTCCCCCTGTCCAGCGTCATGGGAACCCCCCAGGCATAGGGGTCCACTCCCACCACGTCACCGTCCAAAGTGTCTTCGCAGCTCCTGCAGGCGTCGGTCGGACACAGAGCAATACAGACCCTGAGCATCACACGGTAGAATAATCCCAGGAAGAGCAGGACGTCGCCGCTTTACCTGAGCCTCCGCCTGTCCATGGCGCCTGGGCCCGGTCCGAGGCGCGGCATCGTACCGTAGCCTCCGGGGTGCATGATCGGAGGCCCCTGGCTGTAGTCGTCATATGCCATGCTGCGCTGATCGTCCTCCAGAGCGTAGGGGGCGATGCCATACCTCATCTCCAAGGCTGAGCCCAGGGCCCTCATCCCCCGACTCACCTGGGGCTGTGCGGCGTACGGGTCCAGCTGCTGACGGCTGGGTGCCCTGTAGCCGGAGTCCAGGGTTCTGTAGCCGTCCACCGGCCTGGAAGAGAGCCGCGGAGAGAGCAACCTGTGATTAAGCTGACCCGAATACGGCAGAATTGTTGTTGCAGGGATAGTTCAGGGTTTCTGAGTTGAGGTTGTGTGATCTGCGGCAAAAGTTAGGGCTGGGCAATATGGATTAAAAAAAATAAAAATCTCCGATTTTATTATACCAAATCCGATTAATCGATTTTTTCCTCCTTTTTGTTTCATAAAAAAGAAATTAAAGATTTTAAAACCTTGCTTTTATGTCAACCATTTCGTCAGGGAGTTGACCTGAATTCAAAGTGCAACTAAAAACAAGCTGTGAAACATGCTTGTAAAGCAAGATGGCAGCCGTGCCATTATAAACAATGAAAATATAACAAAACATTTGCTGCTAGTGGTATTACACATTGAGCTAAGAACAGGCTTCACTGCACTTGTGAACTTCAAACTAAGTTAAAAAAATAAATCAGTAAATGAAGTACCTCGTATTATGGTAAAAAAAAAAAAAAGTTTCCACTTAACAATATTTTGACAATATATTTGCCTAAACATATATTCAGCATCACATGCTGTTCTCTTCATGGAAACCCAATGAGTGTACTGGCAAAATAAAATCCAGATTTTCCAAAAATGAAATCTTAAAGAATTGTAAATTCGAATTAATCGATCAAATCCATTTATCGCCCAGCCCTAGCAAAAGTAAAGCAGAATGCAACCATCTAGAAGCATCTTCCCATTTTCTGCGGGCGATCGTTTACGCAGAAAATGGAGGCATGAGGTTGCATAACCCAACGGAGCTTCCTGTCCAAAACGGAGCATGTAAAGCATTCGACCTTGTGTTCTCGGTTTTTAAAAACGTTTCTGGCCGATTGACACGCACCACAACCAGAAAGCTAAAAAGAGGAAGGAGCAGGTTTAATAATCAGGCCAAAGCGCTGCTTAAAATGCAGCATTACAACCACTTTGTGGGAACACAGGCCTGTTTATTATTGGTAACAAACAGTGGTTTTGCATTATCACTCTTTTTTTAAATGTCTGCAAACCATGTATGGTTTTATTCCAATATGATTTAGAGTTTACGACAAATCTGACACCTGAACCAGAACAGAGAAGTTCTGCGTTTGCACTTCCTCCGACATTTTTTTGGTACCTGTAGCGTTCATCCATGTGTGAGCCCCTGCTCAGACTGGCGTACGCCTCCGAAGGCGGGCCTCCTCTGTAGTCTTCATATCCACCAACGGGACCGTAGTGATAATTTCGGGGTACCGTCGCCGTGGGGTAGTCCCCGACTCCGGTGGGCCGGTAGGGCCTGTCCAGCGTGGCGCTGTAGACCCCCATGCCGGGCGACAACATCCCATCCATCGACGACTGGGAGGGCGGGACGGCGCGCGAGATCGGCTTCTTCATCTGTCACACAGAAGCCAGGACACATCGGGGTTAAAGTGTTTAGAACGCCTTCTCAGATGCTGTGAGAAGCATGAAAGCGTGTGATTGTTGCCGTACCCCGTTGTCCGTCCTCCGCGCGGTTCCTTCCTCAGAAAAGACCGAGTGGACTTCGTGGGATTCGTCCTCGGGGGTGTAGCTCTCGTCCAGAGCTCCGTGTGCAGGGTCCACCATTCTGTACTGTAAATGGGAACAGCACGCGTTAACCGCTAAAAGAAGATAAAGAGACCAAAAGGTGTGAAAAAATGTATTAAAAAATATAAAAAAAAACGCACCTGTGTGCCGTTTATATACGAGTCAGTCAGCTTCAGACGCTCTATGTCTGCATCCCCTAAACGCCCGTTCTAGGACGGAGACGAAAAAAGCAGCGTGAGCATCCTTCCAGTTCGCGTTAAAAAGTTCAAATGACAGACGGACAACACGGTGTTCTCTATTAAAAACAGCAGTTCCTTTAAAATAGGCTGTCAAAGCCCAGTCAGCGCTGACCGACCCATCCCAGCATGTAAATGGGCTGTGAATCAGTGCCAGACAAAAAAAAAAAAAACGGAAGAACAGGCTCAGAACGCAGGCGGCCGTTCTTCTTACATAATCGCCGCTGGACGCACTTTTCAGATCGCTCTGAAGTTAGATAAACCGCCCCGAGGGAATCAGTCACATTATGAGCACGCAGCATCATTAGGCCCCGTGTCGAAATCTTCTCCAGCCGCCAGTCATCCGCCCACGCTTCACTATCAGTTTCTCTATGACGGCGGCGGTGACTAAGAAGATCTCTGATAAACATCCGACTCATTTTCGGTGCATCATACCGGGCTAAATGTTATGTCTGACAAAAGAGGAAGGCCTGATGTTTTATAGTAACGGGAAGTAAAGGCCGTGTTTTTAATACCCAGAGGGGGCACACTTCCTCTGCAGGTCCTGGTTAGTCTGCAGACCCTGTTGAACTTTTGTCCCGGCAGAGAAACTGGTTTGCCTCCTTTACCACGCCGATGGATATAAAACTAAGTCCAGCTTCCTATGAAACTCCCCATTTCAAAAATGCCACAACTTTTCCTTCCATCACTTTTTGAGATTAGGTCATCTGGTTACAAAGCATACAGCAGCTCAGTGGCATTACACCCCCCCCCCCATGTCAACAAACAATGAAACACCCAGACAACCAGTACACAAATTCAACCATTAAACTTTTAAAACTCAGACTTGATGAGCCAGCATTAAACTGCAGATAAATTTAAATAAAAGCGTGATATAAAAAAAAAGGAAATTTCTGTTTACAAATCCAGTTCAGGGACGCTGGGTCCAGTTTTAAAACAGGGTGCTCAAACATGAGTCCTACTAACGACCCGTTAATGACCCGCGATCCAGAAGTGCTAATGCACAGACGTCTAAATAAAGTTACAGGACTTCAGCCGCTGATCTGGAGGCTAAACAAAAGGTTGTGAAATGGCTCTTTTCATTTTTGCCTATCATGCGTGTTCATCTGTTCAGAACTAAATCCAGTAACGCTAAACGAGCCAGAAAACAGTTTTGGTGTGAAAAAGAGATTTAATCAGAATATAAAATAATTTAAGATAGTTTTTATTTTTTTAAATCTAGCTGAGAATTTTATTTTTTATTTTTTATTTTTTAAACTGAACGAAGTTTCTTTACTCCCTGCTCAAGAATATCCTGCTACAAGGATTCTGTAAAGACCAAAATAAAATCCAACAGTAGACCCATCAAAAAACATTTAATAATCCAGAAACTTTGAAAATTTAAAAAAAAAAAAAACTCAACAAGCAAACCAAAACGATGTTCGCTAATTTTTACCCAAGTCTACGCTAAAATAAAGTTTACAAAAAGACTCATCTACTAGAAAGAAGTCAATATCATAAACTCAATACTTCAAAATTTTATACCAAATTGTCCTTCATGAGGACAGGATTAAAAAAAACAAAAAAACCTACAAGTTTAAATATTTAGTCCGGAATATGTATGAGTTACAGGAACAATTAGCACAAAACACCATTTCCATTATTAGACCAGACAATCTGCCGCTGCTTCTTCCTTTAAGCCAAAAAAACAGCAAACCCCAACGATCTATTAAAAGATTCTGACAGCTCATGTCTGCAAACTTCTTTTCTTTAGCCTACACAATGATTTAAATAGTTTTTATTTTACACCACACACAGAGAACCATCTAAAAACATCGGCACGGTCTCCAGAAATCGTGCTCTAAAGCAAACATCTAAAACTCGGCGGCACGCGAGCATTAAAGCCCAGTTACAACCAAAACAGCTTCAGGACCACATAAATAAACAGCACGACAAATCATATCAGGACAACACTTAGAGCTGGAATAATAGAATAAATCTTGCCGCTTGCAGCTAGTATAAGTAAAAAACCTTTGTATGCGGGACCGAGTGACACATGCAGCGCCGACAGGCTCAGTTTCATCATGCTGATGGAAGACGAGAACATTTCTGAAATTCCAAGACAGGCAAACAAAAAGATGGACACGAGTGTTAAAGAGAGCATCCGGTGAGGGAAGTGGAAGAGTGATGATGGTCTTAAAACAACACGCCAATGGTTGTGGAAGCATGAAGGCATGCGCCGATGTCTGCAAACGAGCACGCAGAGGTACGAGGGGGTCGGCGAGTTTTGATGGAGAGGAGGCGGAGCAGAGGAGAGAAGGCAAGACTGACGGATGGATGGTGGGAAATGATAAAAAACACTGGATGGTGTGGATGAGGATCCGTGATGGAGGAGAAGATGGGAGAAACCTGAGGCGGGGATGTTTTGGATTCTTGGGGGGCGTGTTACCTGCGTGTGAGGGAAGGGGTGAGCCAGGGCCGTGGGGCTGGTGGCGGGGAGGCCCACTCTCCTCCTCTCCTCCTCCAGAGCCCGGGTCAGCTGTTCAAACTGCACCTCCTGCTCCCTGACTGACTCCAGCAGAGCCGCCGCGTTCTCACACCGCTCCATACACACTGAACAGCCCCACAAAGCGGGGGGAGAGGGGAATTAAATACAACCTCACAGATGCAAACGCTGCAGCACACAGAGAGAGGGGCTCTGAATGTAAGACTGGCACAACGAGACGTCGCAGAGCTGGATCTGGATACCCAGGGTTTGGGAGTTTGACACTAAAAACAAAAAGGGTTACTCTTCTTTTTAACCCCCCCCCCCCTCGTCTAGTTTTTCCAGGTGAAAAAGATCTGTGGTGACTCGGCATCAGATGTCATCCCAGAGCTCGGCTGGTATCCAGACTGAACCAGAGCTGGTCTAGTTTTTACCTCAACAGTGACGGCAACATTAGTCACGATCGTTAAGACACCATATCTGAAACTAGCATCAAAAAAATAAATAATTAAAAAAAATCCCCCCTGACTACAGTGGTTTATTATAGGAGTCCTTCAAAAAAAAAAGCGCCCGACTTCCAAGCTGATCCTGTACACCGCTGTCGTCTAACCCGTGAGCATGAAATAATGAAACTCCGGGGTTTTACTGTAGCAGCAGGATCTGTAGCCGCTCAGACTGAACGCCACCTCAGCAGCAGGCTGCTGATTGTTTAATTAGCCTAAAATAATGCAAACTGCAAAACATTTACAGACAAGTCAAACAGGACTCTTGAAATAGATTAGACCAGGAAATAAACCTTTAAGTGGTGACACCTAATTAAAGACTTAAGACTTTCACTTTACAATTAAACTGTTTCTTTAAGAAAAAACCAGTCATACAGCAAACTGACACTTTTTGGTTTATCATTTAAAAAAAAACAAAAAACAAGCACGGGTACGCCCTGAATGACCAACTAGACACGTTGTGTAAACCATTTGATTCCTTATAGGCCTCTTGTTTACAGCCAGGGCATTCTAACGCAAGTTGTTAATGCAAGCATCCCATTTATGCTGCATTTTGTTGTTTTTTTTTGTTTTCTTTTACGAGTTGCATGAGAAAAACAGCTTTGAGATGCGAGACAAGGGTTTTGCTTCCTGTGATCGTTTCAATCTTAAAAGCCTAACCCCATCTGCCTTTTCGTTACCCAGAATGCCACACTGCTTAGGACCCACAAAAATAAACCACAGTTCGAATGCAGCAGAAAAAAAAAAAAAAAAGCACAGCGCTAACAATTAGGTCACAAGTTGCAAAGATTGGTTGTCCACTAGACGCTGGAAGCTGCATCGAACTGCATCCGTCTTTGCAATTTCACAGCAACAGCGCAGAGCACCTTATGATAACCAGAGAAGCCATGCTTCACCCTCATTAACACAGCGTGGTCTTAAAACTGCAGCAGAGTAAAGCAGTGGACTGCAGACTCGCTACCTGAGCAGACAGCCTGACCGACTTCTAATGCCTTATTAGACGCCCTGGTGTTAGTCTATAAAAAGGCAGAAACATACATTTTGCATGTGCATATTTTGTCTAGATTTGTTTTCTACAGCAAATCAGAATTAAAACCCAAACAATATAACTAATGATGTGCATTTTAGCAGCAGTAATAATAAAGACTTCTCCATTTTAAGCTAAAGCAAACAGATAATGCTCGATATTTACATTAATGCAGAGAAACTGGCCTTTTCTCTGAACCTTTATGATGAAAACAGGCCTGAGCCAGCGATCGGAGACGGTCGGATACTTCAACGTTGCAGTTAATGCACAGATTATAAATAATACAGTATGTTGATTCGTCAGTGTGACGCCCTGTTGCTGGATTCTGATCGATAAACAAGCTTCGTGCACGGCCGGAGGAGTCAATTTAGGCTTTTGATTGCCTTAAATTGCTGCGATAAAGCTTCAGTTTAAGCAAAACTACGTGACAGTTGGTGTTAGTGAAGCAATTTTAGAGCAATCGTCAATTTTATTGGGAGTTGAGTCACGGCACCTTTAATTGAATCACCACAAATTTTACTACGATAAAGAAAAAGGCCATAGAACTGAGCAGGAAGTTAAACATAAAACGCAATAAATCAAACAGCGGTTTAAACAAACAAACCAACCGAACGGCTAAAAGCTCAGCAAAAAAAAACAAAAAAAAAAAAACAACGTATACACACCTTGACCTGTGGGCGTGGCTCGATAGAAGAGGTGAGAGATCACGCTGCGCTCAGAGACGGGGGCTCTAGTTGAACATGTGTAGAAGGCCTCTTCACCACCCGGGAGAAAACAAGGAGGGGAAGAACTACAGAGCAGGAAAGAGAGGTGGGGTGGGGGGGACAACAGAGGCAGGGAGGGAAAAAAATAAATGTTTTCAGCAAAAGTTTGAAGACCAAAAAAAAAAAAACAGCAACAGTGAGAGAAGCGTACACGCTGCTCGGCGAGCAGAAAAAGCAGAGAGACGGAGTAGTGGCTGCCTTTAGACACACCCTGTATTTACTCAACACCAAGCCTGCGTACGGCAGCGAGCTGTGGGAAGCTGACCGAGCCGCAGAAAACGTCACCGTCAGCAGAAAATATGTTTTTACAGATCGAAAACCACCACAAAGAGCTCAGGTTACTGTGTCCGGCTTAAATCTTTTTTTATTCCCCTTTCCATGCATCATTTTAATAACAAAAAAAAAAAAAATCCTGCCGCTCCTATTTCACAACCAAACAACCTTTTATCCCGTTAAAGGTTTATCTCTGGGGCTGTTATCTGCTGATCGGCGGCGCGCTGCAGACGACTGAATCGAGCAGCCATTGCCCCACACACCTGCCTTACTGGTTAGACCAGATACGGGGAGCGGCGGCGGCTTGATTCCTGTTTTTCCATCTGGTCAACAAGCACAGACACACACCTGTCAGGGCTGTGGGGGCAAAGGGGGGGGGGGGGTGAGGGTAGCCAACATAGGCCTGCATTTACACTTCAAGCTGCAGGTGCTCATGGGCCTGACAGGTAGAGCATTAACAAGTGCAAACGGAGAGACAAGCAGAGGCATAATCAGAGCAAGAGACGGTGACGAGTGACTCACAGCTCCCCCCCCCCCCCCCCTCCAATCAGATTGTGCAAGTCCACCAGAGACTCTGGGATGTCCCTATAGGGGGCGTGTTATGTTAAAAAAAAAAAAAAAAACTACCAGGAAGGCTCCGTTGGTTCTTTGGCATCTTTCAAAAATACTATTAAATGACGATATTCCCAGCCTGGGGTGTGGCAAGCTCGGGGTGATTTAAAAAAAAAAAAAAAAAAAAAAAAAAAAAAAAGTAGTAGGAGGGTCTAATAAGGAAAAGGAGTGGCCTCAGACAAATTTCCCAAGGAGCGACAGAAAATCTGCACCAGCGAGCGGGATTTACATGCGGGATGGGAGCGACTGACAGGAAGACATGATGTCACAGAGCCGACACTCACCTAGAGTCATCGGCTCCGACCTGAACCAGCGACGCTGAGCCGCCGAGCACATGCCCATATTTGGTCAGGGCCAGGAAGAGGGCAGATTTTTATCCGCACAGGCAGAAAGATAGGGCAGCAACAAAACAGGAGTGTGCTCCCAGGTAGGGAAACAAAAGGGAGTGCAAGAACAAACATGGGGATAAAAAAAAAAAAACAAAAAAAAAAAAAAAAGGGGGGGGGGGTGGGGCTAACGGTGATAAGGTTGGGTTTGTTGAATAAAAGGATAATCGGCAACCTTGCATTCCTGCCATTGTCCTGAGCCAGATGAAGCCAGCGGCCCCCCCTTCACTGGAACGCTGTGAGGGACGCCGGCTAATCGGCGCTCAGCTATCTGCCTGTTTACTTTTGTGGCATTTCAAGGCGAGCTTTTTTCGGGTCACTTCGACACAAGGGGAAGAAAACACCGGCAAGCGAACATGTGGTCGGCCTTTTTTATCCAGCCATGAGCGCAGAGAGGGATCCGCTTCCCAGAAGACGACTTATAAACCACGATGGTTGCTCCTTGGCGAGCGTGATTTTGTAAGAGCGCGGGGAGTGAGTGAATGAGTGAGTGAATGAGTGAGTGAGTGAGTGAGTGAGTGAGTGGCGTTCAGCCGCAGGCAGGAGGAAGTTTGCAGCTGTCAGTCTGGGAGGTTGGTGGGAACAATGTGAAGTTTTCTGCAGCGGACAGAACAGGCACGAACGTGGAAAGAGCCGAGATAAGATCAGTGGACACATGTGAGTGAGCCTGTGTGTGTGTGTGTGTGTGTGTGTGTGTGTCCATCATAGGGGGGCTGCTGGGGGGGTTCCTCTCTGGATACCAGCGACTTCTGTCCTCTCCCCGCGTCTCTCGCAGCTGTTAGTTTTGGCCTTGGGAGTTGGAAGCGTGGTTCGCCCCAAACAATGAAAACAATCGATGTCGTCCCGTTTGCCCCCCCCCCTCCCCTTTCCCCTCTCGCCAGCTTCCTGAGAAACAGGATGTTATGGATTCGACTTCAGATGCGAAACTTTGGCTCCCCCGAAAATAAAAACACACACACAGATTCCACGACAGAGCGGCCACCTAAAGAGAGGCTAACAAGGCAGTGAAGGCTGACCATCTTCGCCAGGCTGCGTAGAAACACTGCAACGATCACACGACCGCATCCCACTTCCTATTTTGCCAAGTTACGAGTTTCTGAGAAAACGAAAAAAAAAAAAAAGAAAAGTCAACCTCAGACTGAAACCTGATTTCCCAATCATTCTGCCAAAGAATAGTTGCCGATGAGTTTATTTGGTTTTCTGCACTTTTCTTTTAGGGCATTATAATAAATAATAATAATAATAATAAAGTACAAAAAGACTGGGGAAAAAAAAAAAACCCTGAGGTGTAGAGGTTTGGATCAGCTAAAGTGCTCCATGATGATTAATTTTTTTTTTTTTTTTTAAATATATTATCTATATATATAGAGTCTATATATATAAATATATATATATATATAGTATATCTATAGAGAAATTTATATATTATATATATAGATATATATATATATATATATAATATATATATAATATATATATATATCTCTTTCTATAAAAGAAATGTATTTAAATCTCATTATTTTGAGCCATACACGCTACAAAAACAATATATCATACTTAATTTAAGTAAAATTACTTCTTTGTTTTAACATAACGCCACATAAAATTTCTGATAATTTGCACTTTGGCATGCAAGTCTAGGGCTTCTACGGCTATCTTATCCAATGCATGTGCTTAAATCAGAGAGAAGACTTCATTATTATGTCAACTATTTAAAATCAAACAAAACCTCTTCAAATATACTCTTTACGAGCTACAAGGGGACCAAATGCCTTCAAAATCCTTACTATGATCATCTGAGCAAATAATATCCAAGCCTTGGCTCAAACTGGCCTGTTAACTAAAGTTGATGTTTACAAGCTACTAAATGGAAAGTCAGACCAAAAAAAAAAAAAAAAAATGATGATATTTTTAGGTCTAAAATGACAAACCACTTTTTTTTTTTTAAACCAGCAACACTTCTTTTAATTCACACGCACAACACAGCAAGACAAAAAACAACCAAAGCAGTTTTTAAAACATAACGAGTCACGTGTTTGTCCCCGAAAAGTCCCCGACAGTGCGTTCTGCGTTCTGACGGGACCCAGAGAGCACAGCAGAGGGAAGGGTCACGCTCGCCCGGCCGAGGCACGACAGTAACAAAGGTTCAAAGCGACAGGCGCGTTGCCTCCGAGGTCGACAACATCTGACTGAACCCTGACACACCACGAGTCGCACATCGCCATCTGATTCGGCAGCCGTCGGTCAGCGTGACTCACTTAACCCTGTCAGAAGACATCTGTAACCTTCAATGAGGTCTTCTGTCGACTTAAAGAGGACCTTAGTTATTGAACTGACCGCCAACACCTGCCAAAACAAGAGACTGGCTGATGGGGAAAGAGGAAGTAAAAAAAAAAAAAAAAAAAAAGGGGACATCTGGAGGTGCCTCTCCAAGCAATGCGACACCACAACTTGATGTCAAGTCAGTGTGATGCTAAAGCAGAGCAAGGCCTGTAATGGGATTGAAGCTTTACCCCGCTAATCCACTTACCTCTTAACGCACATACATGTAACGTTAACATGTACGCAGACAAACCACCGCTATGGATTAACCCTAAAGTCCTTAAAAAGAGCAGACACAGTCACAGGCTACCGTTCGGGGCATGTGTCAGCAATCAAACAGCGGCTTTGAGACGGGTCGCCCAGGAAAGCGTGGCGCGTGGTGTCATTAGCGGCGGCGGCACCTGCAGATCAACACCACCCCCCCCTGAGCCCTGTTACACCTATAGTTCAAACAGCCGCTGCGTAAACAACTACCAAGACAGACGCGGGGCTTAAGTGGAAGTCTCTGAACCACAATGCAGCGTGCATCTGCATAAAACCAGTGTTTAAAAAAAAGACGGGAAGAAGGCTGGGTTACCTGCTCGCTCTCATGCTGACAGTTATCCCCACCCATGCCTGTTTTTTCCTGAACTAAACAAGTTCGCACAGGACCCACCCAACAGGTTTCCGGGTAATCTCGGGTTTTGGGACAGACCACCACCTGTACAGTGGAATGGATTTCGCCAAAAAAAAAAAAAAAAAAAACACATCTGGGAATATGTGACTAATCATGCCGTCAATCTCCCATGTCTTCACATACTCCTAAAGCCACAATCCAAACTTTTTACGCAAGCAATCAAGCTCACTTGCTATATGGGTTTATCACATATGGAAAAACAAATCGTCATTTTATTTGTTTATTTTGTTAATTTGGCTCGTGGTTAGATGTTTAAAATAAAATTCCCAAACAAACAATTTTCACCATGCACGCGTCTCCAGAGACATTAAAAAAAAAAAAAAAAAAAAAAAAAAAAAAAAAAAAAAAAGATAAAAAGACAGATTAGAGTTCTCAAATAGTGTGTAAATACTGATTCCCCACTCATTCACAGTGTTTCATTTCTTCCCTCCAATTAATTCAAGCAGCTTTTGGGAACAGTGTGAATTTTAGGATCATTTGGTAGGAAACACGAGTTTTTTTTTTTTTTTTTGTTTTTTGTTTAGACAGACTAGCATAAAAGCAGGATGATTTCTAAAAAAATCGTGTTTACTAATGCCAGCTGATGACTGTTGCCTCTTGTGACGTCATCAACCCCAATCCAAACAATGAAGAATAAACTTTACTTCTTTTTTTTTTAACTTTGTATTCTTTAAAATCTACAGCTCATTGTCCAGCTTTGTTTTTTTATTATTATTATTTTTATTTATTTATTTTGTTTGTTTGTTTTACTGCCAGGGTTAAATAAATTACCCAGTGGACAGCATCTTTAACAGATGAAGCTGATTGCCACCAGCCGCTACCGTTCAAATTAATGATCGGCCCGGTGTTAAATAAGTCATAAATACAAAAAAAAGGCATGTATAGCTTTTAGACCAAAAGCACAAAACACTTCAAGTTACGAAGCAGTTAGCATTCCAGCGATTTATAGAAAATCCGACAGATTTTTTATTTTTTTTCCCCCCTTCCCGTTTTTTCGCTAATATAGGTCAGGAGCGACGAATGGAGTGGCATCAAAACAGCTGAAATAAATTAACACGACTGAAATATATTAAGATTTGAGCGTATTACTCACGTTGGAGGTTGTGGGAAAACGCCACTGAAAAAAAAAAAAAAAAAAAAGAAGCTAAAAAGCAGCTAGGTTGGGCTGAACGCTCCGCTCGGGCAGCCAAATGACCTGGATCGGCTGTCTGGCAGCGTTAGCATCACAATAACCCGTGTAGCCACCCGAGAGCGCAGCTAGCGTTAGCCTAGCAAACACCCTTATACGCTGAATAATTCACACAGAAAGGCCCGGCGGCGTTCACTGCCAGCCCTGTCTCGGTGTCCCCGGTTATATTCGCTGGCCTTTTTGAATCGCAGAGCGCCCAACCTTTGACAACTTTTGTGTTAGCATCGTTAGCTAAGCGTTAGCCGCGGAGAGTCGTGCTCATCTGTCGAATAAGCGACCACTCCTTGCCAGGCGCTGCAGTGCACCTCCAAAAAAAAAAAAACGTACGAGCCAAAGAAGGGAAGAGGGGACGAGAAACGCAAATTACAACCAAACATCTGGTATTAATTACGGATTTACTCACCTGCTCAGGGAATACCAGCCCCGACCCCTTCCAGACTACTCCGTTTTTAGTGTTTTCTGCGCTCTCTCTCTCTCCCTCCTCCTCCTCCCTGTCCTGTGGGTCAGCCCAGTGAAAAAAAACCAGGCGACATCGGGAGTTTTCTACCAAATGGAGGGCGGGATTTAAAAAAAAAAAAAAAAAAACGACTTTACGGTAAACAGTGCGCACTCAGAATGTGTACAGGTGTGTAAAGTCCTTCGCCAAAGAGTTGACCAGGCTACGATTCCTGTGTGCGTAAAAGTACGCGCGCCTCCGTGTGTGTGTGTGTGTGTGGCCGCTTGCTCAGTCTTTGCAAAAATGTAAAATAAGGGGATTTAAATTGGATTTTGAGGTGCCGCCTCCCGTCTCCTCCCAACATTTCCGTCTCTGAACACACGCTGATGTCATTTCATTGATTGCCCAAGAACAATGGTTACGGAGGAAGCTCCAGTGCACTCCGTGGGGGAAGCAGCAACATTCCACGCTGACACGAGAAAATGGTTGGCAAGTTTAAAAAAATAAAATAAAAAAAGTGACCATTCTGTGGATGAATCATAACTGGGCTAAAAGATAATGGATTTCTTAATGACTATGTACTATTTAGGCATATCCTGATTCATTCAAGGGACGCTGGTTATTGTAGGCCTATATTTAGATCCAAACTTTCAGTTTTTTTGTTTGTTTGTTTGTTTTAGAAATAGAAATCTTAAAAGTGAGGCTAGCATTTATATTCAGCCCTTAAAGGAGCAACGAGTAAGATATTTACTGTACAATCAACCTAAATCATTCTCATTTGTCACCCATGATGAAACATTCCTTAAACAATCGGTCATTTCCGTCAACAATGTCTTAGTTGTCAAATTTTTCTCCTTTCAAACCAGAGGTACGGTCCAGAGCTACATCAGTGCAGAGTGTAGCTCTGGTTCCTGAGCCAAATCGTATGAGAGAATTTGGCATTTTATATTGCAGCCGCCTGCAAGCCAGTAAGAGAGACAACGACTTCATACACTTATCCTGTGTAAGTAAATATTCAGTGGAGTTTCGCAGCAACAATGGACCGTTGAGTAAATAACTGGTCCCCGTCAAAGGCATTGTGTATGTGTTGTTCCGATTTTACATACTAGGTGTCATTAATACTCATTGTTCCTTTAATAAATAAAAAAATAAAGAACACTGAAATAATTGCCTTCTGGGGGTGCCTAATTAGTAAACAGGGTCTTCCTGTGTGGAATTAATTTTCAGTATAAATACAGCTGCTCTGTGAAGGCCTAAGGGGTACATATCCGAGACAACATTAGTGAAAAAGTTATGAAGATTATGAGGAACACAAACCCGACAGGCCAGGGCCACAGCTGTGGTGAAGTCTAATCTAGGTGTATATTATTTTAGCAACTGAAACCTAACCAGACAAAGGCTTACACACAAACTGACAGGCTAGACAAAGAGTGTATTAATCCAAAATGCTGCCAAGAAGCCCATGGTGACTTTGGAGCCGCAGAGAACCGCACTTTTTGACAGTAGAACTTTTACAACTTAAATCTGAACTGAAGGTTCATCTCCCAGCAGAATGACCCTAAAAACACAACCTGAGCTTTAATTTAATGGCATGTTTATGTGTTAGAATGGCCCAGTCAAAGTCCAGACCTGAATCTAATAAAGGATCTGTGGCAAGGCTTGAAAATTGATATTAACAGCTGCTTGCCATCCAGACAGACTAGGACGAGAAGAAGAATATGCTAGAAACTCCGGTCTCTAGATGTATAAAACTGGTACTGGTGACATACCCGAAAGACTTAAAGCCGCCATTGCACTAAAAGGTGATTCTACAAACCATTGACTCAGAGTCTCCATGTTCAAACATGCCATTTTATTTTTTTAACCCCTATGAGTCCTGTCACAACATTTCGGGCATACCTCATAAAAAAGTTGGTTGCTTACAAGTGACAGGTAAGCTCTGCTCAACAAAAATTATATCACAAGATGCTATTTTAAAGGGGACATACCATGCAAAATTCCTCTTTGTCGCCCAAAAATACATTTTGTTGTGCACTTGGGGTTTCTAGGAGAGGAGAAAAGTTTATTAATCCATCTAGGAGTTGCAAAGATATCTTTATATTCTGTTTGTGTCATATTTTTATTCTGTTCGATTTTCTCTGGTCCCT
Source organism: Fundulus heteroclitus (assembly GCF_011125445.2). Taxonomy (NCBI): domain Eukaryota; kingdom Metazoa; phylum Chordata; class Actinopteri; order Cyprinodontiformes; family Fundulidae; genus Fundulus; species Fundulus heteroclitus. The sequence continues at coordinate 19,394,522 of NC_046383.1, read as the reverse complement.
ATTAGGGTTTTTGGAGCAATAACATCACAGTATTGGCTGCTGAGCTGCTAAAACAAGGTCATGGACTTTCCGCTAATCAATGTCGTGAATCCCCGTTTTTGTTTGTTCACCGCAATTGTGTAGTCCATGCTGAAGGATGCCGAAGCTACAGGTGGATAGGTGAAAATGTTCGGTTGTGCATAAACCCATACAAGTCGTTACACCATCCCCCAGCATACTACCAAAATTCCTGAAAGGGGTGGAGTAGAAAGCCCCCCCCCCCCCCCTCCCTCCCTGGAGGGCGACGGGGTGTGAAGTGCCGCTTTTACATTTAAAGAAACATTACCAAAACGAGTTGCTCTCAGCCACACACCAGAACTGGCCTGTTCTGACAGCCTGTAGAGTTAAATTAACCAGGAATTTAGACCAAAGCATTGCAGTCTCCCTTTTTACAGACCACAACTGAATGGTTAAAATGTAAAACGGAAAGATTTAAAAGCATGATATCGCCCCTTTAATTACTTGATTGACTTTATTAAATCCAGACTGGATCCAGCATCAAAGCAGGCAGGCCATTAAGATGCAATAGTGACCTGTTTATGTGTGACCTATAACTATTTTTGGATTGTGTGTCATGCCTGTGTGTGGACCAGGACAAATAACGCACTTTTCAGATCTTTATTTGTAAAAGAATATCAAAACAATGTTTTATAAAAAAAAAAAAAAAACAGCTAAATAAGTGTCTATAGTTAAACCAAAACATTATATCCCTCGTGAAGTAATTGGAAATGTTTACAATCATGATTCATAACAAGACCTGTAGGGTGGAAAGAGGAACAATTCAAGGAATTTCCCTTCAGTTTCCTCAAGAACCACCCCCACAATTGAGTTTCAGGATGAGAAACAGTGGACACATTGCTGCCCTCTGGCCATGCAATGTGGAAATTATTTATTCATGAGGGAATATGCAGCACTGAAGAGCTGATCTGACATAAAAGTCAAAAACTACCTGGAAAGTACATAACTTGGAAAACGAGCAAAAACAGCGGAGGTAGATTGTTTATTAATGGAAATTACACGTTCATACAAAAATAGAATTTTTTTCAGGCACCACTGCCTACCTCTATTTTTTTTACTTTTCACTTTGCTATGTATGACAAACTGACCGGGTCATTTAAAACAATTTAATCCATACATAAGGATCCTTCTATACAGCTCACCCAACCCTCAAAAGAATTGTTTCATGTTTTGCTCTTGATTAAATCAATAATGAAAAGAAAAGGTGAAAAAATTAAATCTTAAAACTATGTTGGAAAGTTCTAAACAGTCAATTAGACCATGAACAAAATACTAAAATGTTAAGCAAAATGTTATTTTGAGGTAATTGCTCATTTTAAAGATTTATCTGAATGTAACTTTTCAAAAATAACAATGAAAAACGTCTTCAAGCACTTCAAGGTTTAGTTTGCAGGGAAAAATGTTGCATGGCGTCCATGAATGTCCAGCAAGCGGCAGAAAGTACAGCGATGCCACCGGTGCAGAGCTTGCTCAATATTAATACCATGATGCCTGGTTTACAAAGATCATGCTTCAGGTAAATGCTGTTTATATTACTAATGTCCCTTTTCTACGGGTTTCGCTTGGCCCATCTATACTTCACTCCACCCTGTTTAACTTTGCCATTTACAATCCATGAATCACGCTCGAGGAAAACAAAAGGACACGGTGTATTTATTAGCCTAAATAAGATCCCCAGTCTCAGTGAGGCTTTCTCTCATTTTATACACGCTGAAAGCTTTTAAGTGTTGTCTCTGAAGAGTGCTTGGTTCAAAAAGTAGCGGCCGCTGATGGAACCACCGTGTGCGGGAGGAGGCAGAGAGGAGCTGCCTGCAGCAGGATCTAACTCACAGAACGCTCTGCCAAATCAGGGCAGCTCAAACATCCAATATCCAACCTACAAAAATAATTTCACTGCAGATCAGGCAGTGTCAGCTCCTCTCACACCCCATTGATACCTGCGCGAGCAGAGGGAAGCTGAGCCTTATTCGTTCAGCCTGATCTGTGATCCAGATATTTATCCCAGTGGATAATTTTATCCTTAAAAAAATATTCAAGACATTCTTACGTATACAGTAATATGTATTTATTTCTAACGATTTGCTTTTTTGATCTTTGCCTTTTCTCACAGCTTTCTTTAAAGTGTTAATGTCACACGCCTGATAGCTGCAGGGCACACAACACTGATGGCTGGAGGTGCGGCTTAAAGCCACAGGCCCAGACAGCCGTGGATCCGTGGAAATGCAAAGATCACAGCAGAGTGGAGTAGAGCGATGCGGGGCTGACAGGGCCGGATTATCCAATCAAGATTTTTTTGATTTCAACATTTTAAAATGAGATATTTGAATATTGCTCACTGCTCATATGCCTACATGTAGTTGTGTAAGTTAGTAAATAATAAATTACATTACAGAAATCCCCTTGATTATGTCTGATGTTTTTGACCGGAGGACAGCACGGGTAAGGGGGGGGGGGCTTTTTGACCATTACTTTTATGCCTGTGTCTCAAATGGTAAAATAAAACCTATAACAGATGAATTTATACCGTGTATATAATTACATCATTACAATGCTTTGGGTTTTTCAATAAGGAGAAATTGATTAGAAACTGGCTCTAATGGGGCGCGCCCGTGGAAAAGCGGTTAGCGCGAACCATGTTAGGAGACCTTTAGTCCTCGACGCGGTCGGCCCGGGATCGACTCCGACCCGCGGCGCTTTGCCGCATGTCTTCCCCCTCTTCCTGTCAGCTCACTGTCGATAAAATGCGTGCCACTAGAGCTGCAAAAAAAAAAAAGAAACTGGCTCTAATACCACAGCTATGAAAATTTCGACCAGTTGAGAGGTAACTAACCAGACCTTAACCCCTGCTGAGAACATGTGGGCAATCCTTTAAAAACAGAAAATAAAAATAAATAAGTAAAAATAAATGTGCAGCGTTAAATCACTTGAATAATTCTTTAACTGTTCTTCAGCATGCCATAGAAACATAATTTATATATATATATATATATATATATATATATATATATTTATATATATATATATATATATATATATATATATATATATATATATATATATATATATAGGCCTCAAATCACATTTGTGTCAACGCCACAACTTTTTCCCATGACTGTAAAATAACAGAATCAGCAAGTTTTAAACATCAGTGTTCTTTCAGCACCCGGCAAACACTTTAACAGCTGCTTTTCTTAGACTTTATCAGGCCAAAGCATACAAACTGGTAGGCTGCTTTTATGGTTGTCTAATTAAATACAGGAGATTAGCCAATGGGAAGGATGGCTTGGTATCTAAGTAGCAGCAACATATTACTGGAGCTTTATATATCAGATATAATGATGTAAAAAAAAAAGTAATATAGTATTCCTGTGTTTCTCTTCATGTCAGTGACCAAATCAGGAGTGCCTGCTGCTCACACTGCAAACCAGGAAATGGCACACACACTGACACAACAACGTTGCTGTGCATCTCCAGGAAGTTGTAATAAAAAAAAAAAAATCCCAAATCATGATAAAAACATTTCCATAAAAACGCGCATTGCAGAAAGAAGCAACAGCATCAGGGCTAAAAGGTGTAAAAAATCTGCGTGAACCCAGTTCGTCCTCTGTGTGATTAGGATCAGAGCCCCACGCTGGTATTGTGCGTGATCATGTGTCTGCGCAGGTTGCTGGGGTTGTTGAAGCTGGCGGCGCACTGGCCGCACGTGTACGGCTTCTCTCCGGAGTGGGTGCGCAGGTGGATCTTCAGGCTGCCGTTCTGCGTGAAGCGTTTCCCGCACTGGGCGCACGCGTAGGGCTTCTCCCCGGTGTGGATGCGCATGTGGATGGCCAGCGTGGTCTTGTTGGCGAAGGTCTTGCTGCACAGCGGGCAAGACATGGGCGACTCGCCGGTGTGGCTGGCGCGGTGCGTGATGAGGTCCTCGCGGTTGCGGAAGCGCTCGCCGCAGAAGGCGCAGTCCAGGGGTTTGTTGATGGGGCTGGGGAGGACGTTCTGCTGTGGGGAGAAATGGCTCGTTTGGCCGGGCTGTCCATTCGCGCCACCCGCGGGGGACTTTAAGGCTTGGCTCCCGGCTGCTGAAGCCCTCTGAGTCGAACGTTCCCTTTCAATTTGGACGCTTTTTGCCACTTCGGCGCTGTTCTCCTGCATCGCCCCTATTGATCCGGGGCCGTTGGTGCAGCCGGGGAAATTCAGGAGACTCTCCGGGGGGATGCCGGGGTCGGACAGAGAGCTCAAAGCCTGAAGTTCAGACGCAGAGAAGAGGATGTCGCTGTCCCGCGGCAGAGGCGCGTTTCCCGCGCTGTGAACGCTCACGATTCTCAGCTCCTTGTTATTATCCATCGAGCAGGGGGAGCCAGATGAGTCTAAGCTTTGACTCCCTGCAGCCCGCATGCAATCATCTCCAAAGCTATCCTGACCTGGGGGGGGGAAAAAAGATAAAAAAGATTGCAAAATACTCAGCTGAAAATACACCTACTGCACTATTAGTAATGTGTCATGATGAAAATAAAATAATAAATAAAAAATTGGACACCAGGGCTTATTAGGTTCACTTTTATCGTTGTCTTGCCTACAAAACAGCGCCGCTGAAGCTCACTCACCGACGACCGGCTCAGGTCCTATAATATCATCCTCATCTTTGATCAGAATGACCTCTGGACTGTCCACTTCTGCACACTGATGAAAAAAGGGGTTCACGTGCCTGAGCAAATTTAAAACTTCAAACGGACAAACGACAACAATCAAAACTGCATTCACCTGCACGCTGATGGTGGAGGAGGGAGTCCTGGTTTGGGCAGAGGTGGAAGCAGCTTCAACGACAACTTTTTCACCCGCTGCAGGCTTCATGAACACTGAAGAGAATGGAGAAACACGACTTTATGGTCAAGTTTCTATAAAGGTAGGTGGGCAGCACTAATTAGAGTTAAAAAAAATACCTGTAAATGTAAATGAGGCAGAGTCCTCTTTATATCAAGAAGACTCTTCAGATATTGTGAACAGCAAGACTCCAATGCAATATAACAACGGTACAAAGTCAACCTCTGGTGGTCAATGCAGGGTAAAGCAATATTAGGTGCTCAATAAAAAATTATTTGTTAACTGTGAAAGGGAAGAGCTGAAACACATATTGCAAATTTACATTAAGTTATCTCGTTATGATGGAGCAACACCAATATTACAAGGAACCACTGCTGCAACAGATATTAGCCAACAGTTTAAAGGAACTGTACCGGATCCTGCACAAATTCAAACCGTGAGCGAGGAGAACTGCTGCTTAGCAACGGCTTCGCACCGCTGTGACATTGTCGTCCTGGGTTGTCCCCAATTTTATTTCTACTAAAAAAAAAAAAAGACACTAGGTGCAATCAACTAGTCAATTTTTACTATCAAGTTATGTCTTTTAACTCTTAATACGTCGCGTAAAAAGCATTTTTCTTAACCAGCCTAAAATAAATTCAGCTATAGCTCTAAAGTGTCTTGCATTCAGGCTCACTACTTTATTGATATATTTTATATTGCTTAACGTCTAATGCAGCAAAAATATGCTTTTGAAGGTAAAGTGGTGGGTGGTAAAGTCATTTAGACAGTATCTGATATGTTTGTTTTATTTGTGTTTGTTATTGGCAGTGGTGGGCACAGCAGACCAAAATGTTTTGTAGACTCATATTCGGCACACATAAATGTTAGCTACGCAGCCTTTAAACCGCATATAAATAAGGAAATTTGAGGAAGTTAAAGCTAACCGCTAACTGCTGACAAACAGCTGTCAAACTGTGTCACACGTGGTCAGACAAAAGGAGCGGCACGCACACACGAAGCACATGGCGAACATGCACAGTGCTGCATGACTGAGGGGATATTAGTTCAGGATGACTGACTTTTAAACTTTTACTTTTACACAGCAGTGGAAACTTATGAGAAGAATATTCTATTCTTCTGTGCCCAGACCACTGCATTTGAAAAAGACAAACAAAAAAACATGCAAATCTAGTTTTATATTTTAGGTCTATGCTTCAAAATGTGAATATAAGTTGTAATACCCAATTTATTCTATTATTTAAGCAGCAGTTGTGACAACTGTTGCTTTTTCATTTTAAATCATGTGTTTAAACATCTGTCAAAGTAACGTTTTACCATAAACTCCTTGCCTTCACGACAAATGGGTGTTGTACAACGAGAATGTGACACTGCTCAACGCTTAGTCACAAATTATCAGGGTTTTAAGGTAGATAAAGGAACTAATACTCATAATAAATATGAGAAATTCTGCATACACTGTTTAACAAATTGATAAAATATGGCTATAGTGCTGCAATAGACTGGCGACTTGTCCAGGATGTACCCCGCCTCTCACCCATTGACAGCTGGAGATAGGCACCCCTCGTGACCCCACAAGGGATAAACACGTTAGAAAATGGATGGGTGGAAATACAGAAATTTCAAACTGGATATTGATAGAGCCAAGTTGGCGATACTAGATAATATCTTGTATTTAATATCTAGTATATATTAATATAGTATATTAATATCTAAATACTAGATATTAATAGTATATTAATATCTTAATATACTATTAAGAGTATATTAATATCTTAATATACTATTAAGAGTATATTAATATCTAGTATTTATCTAGTACAAAAAATACTAACTAAATTTATCTAGTATAAATAAATACTACTATTTATCTAGTATTTATCTAGTATTTAAAGAAAGCCAGTGCATTCTTTAAACCACGGGAGTAAAGAAAACGCAGATAAACGAGTAATTGAATAAATTAAGCATGTTAATTTTTTTATTATTATTATTATTATTAGGCACGTTAACTACCAATAATCAGCATTGGACACAGGTAGTAGGGTCTGCAGGTTTTGGGCCCCCCTAATCAGATTCTGATTAAGGCCCCATGCGATCTTGGGCCGGCCCTGCTGGTAACAATGTATCGCTGCTCCCCACGTGTGGGTCGACGTTACCCTGTGGTTTCGGTCGAGGTTTGGTTACGTTCCCCCTGGAGGCAGAGAAGCGGCTGGCCGGCCGGTTGGTCCGGGTTTGCAGCTTCAGGGAGAACAGCTCACTCCTCATCACCTTCATCCTCGTCCTCAGGTTTTCGTTCTCCCTCAGGCTCTGGCTCAGATGCAGCCGCAGAGAGTCGGAACTCTCCGTGAAGAGCTGCACGATCTCCGCCACCGCGGCTTTCACCAACACGTTCATGATGGACAGGAGCTGCGACTCCATGTTCAGGCCGCCCAGCGCCGCTGGCATGTCTGCGGACATGTTTTACGGCGGGGAAAACGTGTTGGAAAACAACGCCGTCTGCCTTGAAAGCCGAGACGACGTAATGGTGTCGCTTCCTGGTAGGAGGAGGTCGATTACCGTAACTCTTAGAAAGGCAGGAGCAGCGCGATTTCGTGTTCCTGGTTCGGTTCAGCACCGTGGAAGTCCTGCCTGTGCTTCCCTTTTTGTTTTCATACATGAAAGGTTTCAGTGATCACATTTTCTTTTCAGTTATCAACCTATATTCAGTATATAACTCATAATAACTGAGTCCAGGCATGACCAGTCTGTAAAACTGTGTTAATAATTGATTTTTAGGAGATCCTAAGGCCTAAAAAGCAAAAAAAAAAAAAAAAAAAACAAAAACAAAAAAAACTATTTTTTTTTTTTACACAAAAACCACACGGCCTAGGGTCTTTGTATGGAGTTTGCATCTATTACCTGTGTGTGCATGGATTCTCGTCTAGGGACTCTGACTTCCTCCCCACAGTCCATAACTGTTAGGTTCATAGACATAATACCCTTTAGTGTGAGCGTGTGTGTGCATGCATGGTTATTTGCCATTTTTCCACCCAGGACACTAGGATTTAACAAACCAGGTTTTGTTTCTTACACTTGTGATTATTATTAAAACTAAAACAGTCCTTTAATTATTATTATTTTTATACATTTAACAAAATTAAAGAGAACAAGCCTTGGTATAAAATCTCATCACCTGTCAATCCCAGTGTATTGCTTCTCAAAACCTATTTGATGCCTTGTTTTAAATGTACTGGTTTGGGATGAATCATCATCTATGATCCCATAATCCTTACCACAAACAAAGCCCAACTAAGAAGTTGTCTTTTATTTATTTAATTAGATAATTTACCCTGATAGACTGCCGACCTGTCCAGGGTGTGTCCCGTCTCTCACCCAGTGTCTACCTTGCTACGCTGCAGCCTGCACAAATGAGTGGGTAGACAATGGCTGAATGGATGGATGTTCAGAGTTTTATCCAATCTAATCTTCTTTTATACGTTTATGGGCAAGTTCCCTTAATTTATTTTTATTTTGTTTGAATAAATAAATTAACAAATTCCCAACTAAAGGTGCAGTCTAGAGTGCTTAGTAGCCATGTAACAAAAAGTCCAGTCCATTTGGGGGAGGTGTGAATGTGCAAATCAAACTGATTCACAAAGAAACAGATCTCTAGTTCCAATTTATGTGAACTAAATGCAGGAAGGGAACTGCAATGCAAGGCATTGTGGGTAAAAAAAATGCAAACAAAAATATGCATGAAGATAGCTGGGAGACAGGACTTGCTGTGAGACAAGGAAGGAGGGGGAGGAAAATGTCTGATAGGCAGGCAAAAATATCAGATTTCGGGAATGGTGGCCTAGTGGTTAGAGCACAGAGCTTTGGTCCCAGAGGTTCTGAGTTCAACTCTCACACACTGCCACTCTGGGTCCCTGAGCAAGACCCTTAACCCCCAATTGCTCCCCAGGCGCTGCACAGTGGCAGCCCACTGCTCCCCAAGGGGATGGGTTAAAATACAGAAGTGAATTTCTCCATTGAGAGATCAATAGAGTTAAATTCAATATCAAAACTGCTGGCAAGTACACCATTTTAAAACTAACTGGCAAAAAGGGAGATTCTTGGATTTACCTTTTTAGTAGATCATCGCAGCGCAATGGTGAAAATTCTCCATCAACGATATATATAAAAAGAAATGTTATGCTTTGAAGAAGTGGCAGTTCAGGAGAAGAAAAGGACATGTTTCCTTAATATGAGTGATGTGATTTGTTTGATTGGACTGGACTGTAAAAGCAAAAACAGCAAACTGAAGAAAAAAAAAATGACTGGATCAATTTTAGCTCTCATCGTCAACTTTATGGCACAAAAGACCCATGAAGTTGAGGATGACTTGTAGTTGTACTGGTGCCGCCCCCATTTCCCCTGCCGCCCTGGGCAGAAAGCCATACCGTCATGTCAGAAACGGCATTTACGCTGCAGTTATACCTGTGTTTGTTGCTAAGAAGGAAAAATGCACCATTGCATCCGTTGCACATAATGATTTTTCTTCTGTGTGTCCTTTTTTAATCATCTTAGTTTTTATTTTTATTTACACACATTATGGCAACATTATTTCTTTGGAGAGTGCTCAAAACAAAAGTGATAAATGAGTGAAAAAACAAACAAACTCAAAATTCATTACATTTGAAACATGCATCAAAATTGGGACCGCCTTTTGCAGCACTGAATGAACTACGTCACCGTCAACAACCATTTTCATTCTTCTCAGTCTTTTAAGCTTTCCGTCGGATTTGTTCTAAGTCTCTGCCTCAGCCGAAACTCCCTTGGCTTCTTCATCCTGGCTCGTCGTTGGACAATCTTCCACTTCCTCGTTTCCTTTCGTCTCTTTGCCCTCTTCTTGGTTCTCTTCTTGGTTCTCCTCTTGGTTCTCCTCTTGGTTCTCCTCTTGGTTCTCCGTCTTCTCACAGTCAACACATGCCTCCTGTCCTGCTATGTCATTGCCTTCCTCTTTCGCGCCTCCGGCCTTCTCTTCCTTCTCCTTCCTCTCCTTCTCTATTTTGGAGAGGCTGTGGCACAGGGACTGCACGTAGGTGAACACACACATCGGGTCTGGGTGCTTGCCCATCATGAGCATGTCAGACACTTCCAGCAGGGGGCAGCAGTCAGCCAGGGACCTGCAGGATGGAGGCGACAGAGAGCATCTGATGAGGTGATATACCAGTGACTTGTATTTTGGAAATACTTTGAATTTTAAATGTGGTATTTAATGGTGAACATGTTTAACAGTCTTTACTCTGCTGTTTGGAAAGCCAAAGTGAAGTTCTCCTCCCTCTTGTCTGGTTTCAGTGAGCTGTAGTCAAAGGCTTCGGGAAAGAAGCGATGGATTAGCGCGCAGAACGCCAGCCCATCACTCCAGGACGATGAGAAGTTTTCAATATTTACACCCTACAGGGATGTAAAGAACAGTGCAGGTCATGCCCAACTTTTCTACATTGCAGTGACAACAACAAAATACAACCAGGAAGCTTTTGGTTGCGTTCAACAGGATGCAATTGCCTCATATTTGCGCGTCTTGTTGCGGCACCACTGAAGAATCTTCTGCTTGATTGAAGCTCCTGTCGCCGCGGCCGTAGAGGACTTCTGAATTTTGAAATTGCGAGCTATCGGTGTCCTATAAGCAAATAAAATAAAAAAAAAAGCCTTTGTGGAGAGCTATTTTAATATAAACGTTTATATATCTGTTGGTTTTTACTCACTCTGGTGCACCTTGCTGGAACTTGGCAATAATATCAGTTCTATTGGACGCCCTAATGGAGCGTGCAGAGGGCCTCGGTCGAGAGATAGAGGAGGAGGGAGGGCCCCCCTTTCTCTTGGGCTTCGCTTGTTTCTCTGTCTCCTTCACCTTTTTATTGTCGGTCACCTCTTTGTCCCGCTCAGTTTCTTTTGCTTTGTTGTTTTTAACATCTTCTCCTTGGTTCTCTACCTTTCTTCCCTCCCCCTCCTTGATCTCCTCCTTGACGTTCCCATTTTCTCGATTCTGCATCTCATTCCCCCGCTCCTCTCTCTTGTCTTCCTCCTCCACGTCTCCTGTCCCATCGCGTTCCTCTGTTGTCACATCGGCTCCCTTCACGTCATCGACCGCTGACGCCGTCTCTTTATCTTGTCCCGCCTCTTCGGCAGGCTCCGAGACGTTCTGCGTCTCATTTGTATCTTCGGCGCTGGCTTTATCTTGGCCTTTTTCTGCCTCCTCGCTCTCTGCAACATCAGTTGCCCTCTGACCTTCTGCTGTGTTCTCTGAGTCTTTACACACATACAGGCCTGGCTCATCTGGCTGGACAAGACGAGAAGGAAGATGCAGTTTTTATGTCCATGCTAATGTCATTATTTTGGGCTTTCAATTGTTTCTTTATTCAAACGGGGTTATTTGTCTCGATAATACAGCAAACAACTTTGATCATTAAAAAAAAGAAGTTGACGCAGAGCTTAAAATTTATGCCGAATGTTGTGATTCCATTAAAGGTCAAAATTATGCATATGTAGTCAGATATATAATTAAAATATGAACCACATTATGTTGCTGAGAACCTACACCCTTTATCTACCTGCCAACAGGCTTCTGGCATAGTCCTGACTGAATATTTGAGTATTTTTATTGGTTGTATTGCTAGAGCCTGTCTAAATGGGCATTTGCAGGCACTACTCCATTTATAGGCATATAAATTAATCTTAAATATGGCGGTTGGTTTGCTAATTTACTGTTCTTGTGTGTTTGGGATCATTGTTGCCGTTGAAACACCCAAATGTGTCGATGATTGTAACTGTGGATTTCAGATCAATTTGAAGAATCTAGTAGGGGTCTTTGCTATTCATCACTCTATTCACTTCGTGAAATGCAAATGCAACACTGGCACTGGAACAGAACCTCTGTACGACGGCATCGCTGCAGGGCTGAACAGCTCATCCAGCGTTTTTAGGTGTAAAAGCCTCTCCCCCAAAACATTTTTCTTGTAATTATGGCAGCATAGCCCCACCCTCGTCCCCTCTGACCATAAACCTATTTTTGAGAAGCAACAGGCTTCTCCATGTGGGTAGCTGAATATTTCGGCTGATCTCCACAGGTTCTATTTTGGCAGCCCAAAGAAAGAAGAAGGCACTTCGTTCCAAGCTGGAACCCCCTCAGCTTATAGTGATCTTCAACGTGCTTCAATGTTGGCAGAGACGACGATATTCCAACATTTTCCACGTTGATATAGGTTCTTCATGGACATCCTAACTGATTTAATTTCCTCTGAGGGTGAAAGTTGGGGTCAGATGTTTGAATCTTTTTCTTATTTTTATTTTTTTTTGTCAAATTGGTTTATTTTTCATGGATACAGTAAAATAGAGGCAGTTTTTAAATATATTATGAGAGGCTGAAACAAAAGTGCTCAAAGATCCCGTGTAAAATTGTTTTTAGTTGATATACATGGAAACAACAGTTGTTTACTGCTCATATTTGTGCCTTTTTCAGAGAATAAATAAAAGGACGAGCCAAGCCTTTTGCAAAGAACTGATCATTAATGGGGTACAACGCTTTGTCCACTTAAAAGGCCCATTTATTATTACTGTATTCAAACACAAAATCGGATTAAGTTTTTTGATTAATGTTTTCTAGTATCTAATCATATGCAGCACTCTGGTTGTTTTCTTTGAAACACTAAAATGGTTTTAAACCACTTCACAAAATACACCAACTAGTATTATGAAACTATATTGCTTTAAATAAAAAGTACATATCTAAAGATAAATTAAAACCTGAGAAAATTCATCACAAGTTGTGTTTAACTGCTGCTTTATTTGAATCTTGATAATCTTGTTTATAAATGACCTACTGCCATGACACAGCCATGCTGGGTCAGTTCTCCCAGCACTGAGTCATCAGCGAGAATAGGAAGCTCCTCGGAGGGAGCACGCTCAGTGTGCATCACTATATAACTGGAGTCATTCTTCATTTGGAGTAAGAACAGGTGTAACATGACATATGCAGCCAGAATCACGGATACACAACACCTGCTGCGGCCACAAATGCACCGGTTGTGCAAACCCAGCCGTCTATGATGCTAATCGTTGAGTTTGTTCTACGTAAACTTTCATACTAGAAATCATGATACACAAAAAAGTTAAACACAGACCTTGGTGGTGGTGGTGGTGGTGTCTGACTGGCAGGTCGTTTCTTTCTCCTGGTTTGGTGATTCTCCATTCATGATGGCCAAATGAAGGCAATTTGTTGATTCTATCAAGTCTGTCAAAGCGCCACAGCGACCTTTACCTTCCTCTAAAAATCTTATATCCAATAAGATAAACTGCTCAGAATGGACATCCAAGTTTCTGCCTCTCAGACAACACTGTCCTGTATTGAAGATGCGTCCCTGTGTTTGTGGTTATCCGCCCTCACCCCCCGCTTTGTGAGGGTTCCTATGCTTTATCTGACCTTTTGAACAACACGTGTTCCTAAAATAGAGCTGGCACTACTCAGACCTGACAGCTGCCTCTGCTGTGGAAACCACAAATGTACACATATCCATGTGAGTGGCAGCAAGAAATCCGTTTAAATCCATTTAAAGTGCCCTTTAGACATATACACTGGTGCTCAGGGGGTCCTAATGCTTCCCACAGATAAACATGTCAGTATTGGTATACTGCAAATACATAACCAGGAATTTGAGAACATATTTAGATCACAATTGACAAAAAAAAAAAAAAAAAAAAAAAAAAAAAAAAAAACCCTGGAGACAGTTGTGAAATAAAATGAGCAGATTTTCATGATGCACCAAATTACAATCCAGCATGGCACTGATTTTCAAAAGATTCCTTCTTTGCACCACTGAGTCAAAGACTTCCTCAATTTGACTCCGTTTGCACGTCTCCCATGTATAATTTTATGGCACCAAGAACAGAAAGTTGAGAGTTTTAACAGCATCTATAGATTATTCCCCCTTAAAGGAGCCATGACATTTTATTTAAGGTTTTGGTGGCATAACATGGAAAACACTGAAGAACCTGCTCAGGGGCAGTCATTGGAAAACTTGTTTTCTAAATGATTCAGTCTCAATCACAGCACACCAAAACCGTGTCACTGCTGGTGCAGCCATCTACCCCGCCACCCTGCAGCCTTTGCAACCTTGGTAGCACTTGAATGGTGCGGCCAGGTGAAAGCCTTCGTCAGTGGATTTTGAGTATTGCACGAAAGTGCAATGTTTGAGCAGTTCAAGGGACATTTTAATCTCCAACCCCAGCAAACCAATAAAGCTTCAGGTAGTTTGAAGCTGAAGCAAATGAGTCACTCAAAAAGGATAACACATTAAGTTGTTGATGAGCAATTTATTAAAAGACATCGACAACGCCATCTGAAAGAGAAAACCCCATTTAAAGTCTAATATCAAGATTTATCAATTCCAGTTCCAGAGCTAAACCCACCTAGTCAGCTTTTGGACATCTAGGGAGCACCTGGGTAGACCTTCTGCTGCCCAGTTCCAGGGTTCTGGGGTGTCTGTGGACCATCAGAACCATGGTCTTTCAGGTAGTGGGTGGTCTGGTAGTAGTCTTTGCCCTTCTCATGGTCTCTGCTGAAGGTAGTGTAGGTGCCAGGAGGGTACAGACCATACAGGAGGCTGTAGTCAAAAACAGGGTAAGGATAGGGAAAGGGGTATGGAGGAGGATAGGGGTATGGCAGAGGATAGGGAGGCTGGTCGCCCCACAAGCCACCCACACCATGGCTAGGCAGAGCCACAGGTGGAAGAGGCTGGCCAGGCCCCGTAGAGTAAGATGGGTAACCAAACTCCTCCGTCTGCTGCTGGTAGTTTCCAAGTTCAGCTTCCTTCACAACATTTGAAGTCTCTCCAGACTGGAGAACAGGTCCTGGAGGTGGCGGAGGAGGGAGAATGACACTAGAACCCTGGACATTTGCTGGAGCTTCCTCAAAGGCTTGAGGAGCCTTAGACCACTTGGCTTCTGGAGGAGGTAGACATAGGATTTAAATTAGTAATTGTTTCATCACAATTGTGAAAGAGTCACCATGACATGTGTGAACCATGTTTGAGACTAGTTACCTGGAACAGAGGACTGAGCAGCTCCCACTTGATAGCCAGCATCATATTGTGGCACATAGGAACCAGTACCATATCCTGCAGGAACAGAACCAACAAACACTGGATCTTTGTGCACAGACTGGGGTCTTGCCTGAAGACACCAGCAGGAGCATTGTAGGACACAGGTGCAGTGTAGCCAGGAGCTGCTCTCCTGTGAGAGGCAACATTTCCCCCTGCATTGCTGTCACTGCTGCTCTGGTGTTGGCCTTTTGTCCCTATTGTAGAGGGACAAGTTTAGTAAAAAAAAGGTGGGCTCTAGACATCTCACATGAAAAGTGGACAATAACATACCTTTGACAGGAACACCATGAGCATCCAGAATAAGCAAGGCCAAGAGGGAAA
The DNA here is from genome assembly GCF_011125445.2 of Fundulus heteroclitus. NCBI lineage: Eukaryota > Metazoa > Chordata > Actinopteri > Cyprinodontiformes > Fundulidae > Fundulus > Fundulus heteroclitus. Next base: position 19,379,208 of record NC_046383.1, on the reverse strand, counting down.
CCCTGAAAATATGGATACAATGCAAATCATCAATAAACATTTTACAGCAAAAACAAAAAAAACAGACACCACAGACAGGTAAACATGTTTCATACCCTTGGAGGACGTGACGAGACAGCATGTTGCAGATCAGCAGTGAAAACCATGACAGCACGACGACTAATAAATGTTACCAGAGACCAGCTCTGCCCAATCAGAGTTTAATGAGCTAACAACATACAGCCGGTGACGAGTGATTTTTCATGAAAAAAAGATGAAGCCTCAGCTTTTCAGTTTTATTTTGACCTTTTAAAGTATAATGTCAATGTTTCCATATGAAAAGCCTTTTAATTGATTTATGCAATATTTGAATTGTCTGGGATTTGGTAATTTGTTACTTTAACCCTCAAATTGCAAGAATTTATTTCATGCATTGGGATTGCGCACAGCACCCAAACAAGGTCAGCATGAAGAAAAAGCATGGAAATAGCCATGAATAGTTTTATGACTAGTCTCCTCAAAAATAAATTCATGGCCATTTGTACTTAAGTGCATGAAAAGGAATAAATGAATAAATCACAGAGCTGTCTTTTGGTGTAGGCTACACAGGCTGCTGCTTGGGGCACCAACTTCTAAAGGGTGCATTGCTAAAATATTAAAAAGTAATAATAAAAAGAAATAATGAAAAAAAAGTAAAATAAATAGTGTACATAACAATATGCGGCCGTGACTGTTGTCATTTTGTTATGGTCTGTAAGGAGCATAATTCAGAAAATGCAAACAAGCACCAGTTAACACATACAAAGGTGGTTCTTGGGTTGTAAACAAATATGTAATGTTTACTAAAAAAAAAAAAAAAAGAAAATTTAACCCAATGAATACCTTTTTTATGTGTTAACTGGAAATGAAACGTTAAAAAAATTGGAAATTTGCCCTGGTTTACATTTTTGAGTGAATGGTGAAACAGTTTTACTCTGTTGCTGCCTTTTAACCCCACATGTTTTGCATCCCCTTATTTTATGCAATCCAGGTCATTAATGAACATGGGGTGCATCGTTAACCCCGGATGTTTCCTGAACAGCTCATTCAGAAGTACATGTCTGTTAAAAAGGTGCCTTAAGCCCCAAATTGACATTGGATTTTTCAAATTTAAAAATGTATCAGATTTGCTTCTATTGTATTCAATATAATCACTACGCACTCCACCATAACCTAACAGTGAGTTAATAGAAAATGGTTATCTGAGGCAGTTTGCATGTTCTCCCTGTGCATGCGTGGGTTCTCTCTGGGTACTCCGGCTCTTCCTCCCACAGTCCAAAAATATGACTGTTAGGTTAATTGGTCTCTCCAAATTGTCCTTAGGTGTGCATGAATGGTTGTTTGTCCTGTTTGTCTCTGTGTTGCCCTGCGACAGACTGGCGACCTGTCCAGGGTGTACCCCGCCTCTCGCCTGGTGAACACTGGAGATAGGCCCAGCAACCCCCGTGACCCCATGAGGGATTAAGCGGGTCAGAAAATGGATGGATGGATGAATTATTTGCGCCCACTTCACACGGCCAGGGACGGACCAGCTCAGAGGGGGAGCCTGGTGCATGTGTCTGCACAGGGACAGATGGAAGAGGAGCTGTGTAACCCAGCTTTGTGAGCTAGATTTGCATCCTGCTGTGAAATCATCTGATCCTTTAGCGTAGTCAAAATCAAAGCATTTAATCCTAAAGTAGCTAAACACCTTAAAATGTTCTTCAGATCACCACATTGGATCTCATTTCCAGCAGATGGTCCAATTCTACATGGTGACAGAAATTACGTGTTGCTCAGTAAACTAGGAAAATATAACATTTACTGGTGCCAGTAAGACATAGTAAGTGCAAATTCCCAGTTATACGGGTCATTGCAACGATTTAAGCCTGTTTGCTGTCGCAAAGGCAAGCCTCCCTCTTTTTCATATTTTCTGTGCTGATTCTAAACACAGCCCTGGGTTGTTTGGAGATGCAGTTTTAACAAGAATACCATTGACTGCAATGTTTTATTTTTGTTACAAAACATGCAATATATGAACTAAACAAGGGCAAAATTTTACTCAAGGTAATCCATGCATACCATTTTATGTACAGTTCTTGACTGAAATATTAATACTCAAAAAAGATGAGTTCAAGAAATCTCCTGGATGAGGGTGTATATTTTAAACCCTACATTTTAACACATTTTTCTCCACAGATATTTCAGTAGTAAAGATTGTGTGGTTCATGTGTTTAGTGAAGAACAGCAGACTGGAAATCTTTCACTGTGTTTGGCTGGTTAAAAAAAAAGTAGGAAGATATTAAGAGGGAATGGAGGACTGGGGTGATGGGGATGGATTTCCGGGTTTTGGCGAGGATGCAGACAACACTGTTCTGGACATAATGGAGCTTCTGGGTGGATTTGGAGGGGAGGACCTGCTTGTAGGGAGTTACAGTAGTCGAGGCAAGATGTGATGAAGCCGTGGACCAGTCTTTCAGCATCCGGTTGGGAGAGTGAGGGTTTGAGTTTAGCAATGTTCCTCAGATGGTAGATAGGTCTGGCAAACTGATTTAAAATGAGCAGTAAGTGTAACAGATAAGTGGAGCATAAAATCTAAATGCTGCTTCTCCATGTTTGGTTTCAGGGTATGCAGAGTAGATTTGAGCCAAAAGACCTGAGTGGTCTGGATGGTCGATACACTGATTACAAGTCTGATGTATTTAGGTGCCAAGCCATTCTGTGAGCGGTAGACTAACCAGTGGTGTTTCTGGCATAAGTAGAGCACAAAAACTAAACGCCTATTTGCAGCAACGATTTTTTGAGATTAATACAACCTGACTTTGATCAATTCTAAATGATAAAACAAATCTTTAATATTAAACAAAAAAGAGCTAACGAGGACAATCACTAGATTCTGTCACACCTTCAGCAGAACGTAAACATAACGTGTGCATTTCCAGTGTTTTGGACAATCCAAGCTTGAGGCCATATAATTTGTGCTCCTGACTGTCTACTTTGAGCGCGTTGGGCATGCGCACTGCGATTTCAGATGTTAAACGGTGGGCTGGTCCCAATATCAAGGCACCTTAGAGGATTTATCCTACTGAGTTTGTTTTCTGGCAGACTTGGAGATATAGACAAATGTTTATAACTACTGGTAAGGAATGTCTTTTTACAGTATTACTCTGAACTATGTCTCACTGGCTAGGAAAACATAGCTCCAGTGACATCTGGTGGGGCCAGGTCCCAAATGCAGAGACTAAAGTATTTTTAAGGTCTATTGAGATACCAGAAGCCAGTGTTGAGACTTTTGAACTTAGGTGATATGCTCCAATGTCTAAGTGAGGACATGGGCAGTAGTGTTAACTGCAGTTGTCGGATCGACTTTTTGGTAGACATGAAAACATCGTTGCAGTAATAAAAATCAAATAAATGCATGTATTAATTTTAAGATCCTGCGTAGAGTCCTTTAATTCTGGAAGTGTTCAGGTGATAGGCCTGCTTTGTATCTTTAGATGCTTTATGGAGGTTAGAGTCCATCACATCAGATTTTAGGCCAGATCAGTGGTTACTAGCCAAAGCAGTGCACTTTTGATTGCTCCTTTAGCAACCTGAAAATGTAGTTTTTTGGTGATGTAGAGCTGTGTCTCATCTGCATGTTATGGTAACTAATTAGCTGAGCTAGAGGGAGCATGTAGATACTGAATAGGAGGGGACCCAAGATGGACCCTTTGGGAACCCCACATGTGATTTGTTTGCCGATGTAAAGTTATTTAGACACAAGTCCATTAAATAGGATTTCAACTAGTCAAGTGCTGTACCAGAAAGGCTGTTCCAGTTTTGCAGGTGGTCTGACAGAATCAAGTGAGTGACAATATTGAAAGCTGCACTGAGTTCCAGTAAGCCAAGTTATGTGGTTCCACTGCAGTCTGCATGTTTAAGATCTTGACAAGGGCAGCCTCTGAGCATAGAGGCTGGTCATTAAGGTATTCAATTGTTAAACAGCTTTTTCACACAAAGGGAAGCTTTGCCCAAATTGTTCTTTGCAAAAATAGTGTGACAATTGCCATTTTAAGGGTCCAGAAAAAAAAAAAAAAAAAAAAAAAAAAAAAAAAAAAAAAAAAAAAAAAAAAAAAAAAAAAAAAAGCCCCGGCAGAAGTGATGTATTATGAGAGTCAAGTCAGACAAACCTCTTAAAGCTGTGGGTAGCCTTTGATAGATCAGTCAATAATCCAACTCCCAAACCCCTCAGTCAAGGATATCTTAACCTAGGCACCAAAGCAAGTACAACCAGCTACATTCAGATATTGAATTCCTCAAATAGAGTCTTTAACAGTTTTATTTGCAAACAGTAAATTCTTCATAGACTCGGGCATCTCATCTAAAGAGAGAAAAAAACAAGTTTCAGTCAAGAGTTGTGAAACAGGGCATCTGCATGTACTGAATTTGAACCTACCTCCATCTCCCTTCAGGTCTCTAGGATGTACTGGGGTAGACCTTCTGCTGCCCAGTTCCAGGGTTCTGGGGTGTCTGTGGACCATCAGAACCATGGTCTTTCAGGTAGTGGGTGGTCTGGTAGTAGTCTTTGCCCTTCTCATGGTCTCTGCTGAAGGTAGTGTAGGTGCCAGGAGGGTACAGACCATACAGGAGGCTGTAGTCAAAAACAGGGTAAGGATAGGGAAAGGGGTATGGAGGAGGATAGGGGTATGGCAGAGGATAGGGAGGCTGGTCGCCCCACAAGCCACCCACACCATGGCTAGGCAGAGCCACAGGTGGAAGAGGCTGGCCAGGACCCGTAGGGTAAGCTGGGTAACCAAACTCCTCAGTCTGGTCCTGGTAGTTTCCAAGTTCAGCTTCCCTCACAACATTGGAAGTCTCTCCAGACTGGAGAACAGGTCCAGGAGGTGGCAGAGGAGGGAGAATGACACTAGCACCCTGAACATTTGTTGGAGATTCCTCAAAGGCTTGAGGAGCCTTAGACCACTTGGCTTCTGGAGAGGGTGCAAACATGATTTAAGTTAGGAAAGTTTTCTTCAAGATATTTGAACTATACATTTGGGACTAGTTACCTGGAACAGAGGACTGAGCAACTCCAGCTTGTTGAGAGCTGGCAACATGTCCTGGCATGTAGGCCCCAGTGCTATAATATCCTGCAGGAGCATTGTAGGACACAGGTGCAGTGTAGCCAGGAGCTGCTCTCCTGTGAGAGGCAACATTTCCCCCTGCATCGGTGTCACTGCTGCTCTGGTGTTGGCCTTTTGTACCTATTGTGGAAGAACACCTGGTTTAACAAGTGTAGGGCGTCATTAAAAATGTCATACTTGAAGGTGGACAATGCTATACCTTTGACAGGAGCACCATGAGCATCCAAAAGAAGCAATGTAAAGAGGGAAACCCTGAAAAGATAGATAAAAATAGAATAAATATGTCAAATAAATATCCAAAACTACATTATCAAACTGGTCCATACCCCAGGAGGACCTGACCAGCCATCATGTTGAAGCCCAGCAGTAAAGAAAAGTGCCCCAATGATGGTTTATAAATCCTACCAGACCGGCTCTGACCAATCAGAGCTTAACAAACCAACGATCCACAGCTGTTGAAGACCTGCACTGAAGAATAGAAAATTAAACCAAAGCCGTTCATTTTCTAATTGTGTCTTTTGAGACCCACATTGTGTTTCATTTTGAATTTAGAGCAATATGATGTCATCATACAACACCATTAAATTCAACAAATCAGCTAAAATGTGTGTTGAGCAGTTTGTGTTCCTCATGCAGCTGTAGGCTGGACTATCTCTGTTCATGTTAGATCATGAATCTTGAAAGTTGTATCTGCCCCTTAGTTCAGATCAGTACAGAACAAGAAGCCTCCAACTTGAGGCCAGAGTCACTGAGAAAATTTTACCAGAATCCATCTTGTTTTTATAACTTAGAAAGGTAGAGTTTGAATAATTTCAAGATTAGTTTTAGCTTTTCTTACCAGTGCTTGTATCACACCTTTAAATGAATATGGTGTTTTATTCAATTTATTTGAAATTCAGAGTGCATGGATTATGCATTTAAGATAAAATCTGATATTGTTAGTATAATAGGTTAGTATAATGTGAGTTTTCATCTTTTAATAGCTTTTAAATATTGATTCTTGGTGCATTTAGTGAAATGAGTTGTATCACTCAACTGGTAATATGAGAGAGAGATATCAACACTGTCTTGGTCTTTGGTCTTCAGCTGCCCTTTGACTAGTCTCTATGAAAGGGAGAACCTCTTTTTTTCTACCTGGATAACTTACTGAGATGTCAATATTTTCAACAAAACAATACCACTAGATTGATAGCCTGACTACAGAGATAGTTTTAGGAATATCCCTTCAATAGGCCTTTTTTCAGTCAATATTGAGTGCTTGCTGTGTCTGCAAACTCCTGATACTTTTTCAGTGCAACGCTTCTGAGAGACTGTCCTTGCAGACACTGGGGGTCCATCCGAATACCCTAATTGGGTAAGGACTCTTTCACCAAAGCGGAAGTGCATCAGTTTTCACCATGATAAGTGCTGTCCGAACGTTGCTGTCAGTAAAGAAGGAAGAAGGAAAAGGGGCCTATATGCTTCTTCCTGCGGCTAATTTAGCATAGGAACCTCTTGGTGTCCCTTACTGACGCTAAGGAACTATAAGGTATCCCACAATCCTTTGCACGACATGATGTATAAGCACACCTCATGGAAATTAATGGAAATGGGCAGAAAGAAGAGGGCGTACACTTTGTAGTTCCTTTTCGGAAGGCTGTAGACTCATATTTGAATTACATCATCCATGAGTGTTTCCATCACGTTATGACGTCAGTGTTAAAGGCTGTCCGAAATCGGCACAGCAGTCCGAAGCTCCTTTCCTACCCACGATAGAGTCTTTACTATTGACCCCATGAAAGGTCAAGGAACAGGAGCTAGGAGCTATTAATAAGGGTAGTCAGATGGAGCCCAGTAAACCCCTGCAGCTGTTACCCCAAGTAATGGTGCCTTTGATTTGTCTCTGAGGTCAGAGCTGGGACTGCCATCAATCATGAATTTAATGCATTCTAGTTTCAAATTGGAGAGCAGTGGGATTTGCTCTGTGTTTTAGTGCTAACTACTTTTAATAAAGGCCAAAAATAGATTTCTCTCTATCTTGAGTCTTCAGTCACTAAAGTATAAAGTTTAAATACATATATTGTACAGTACTGTGTGCCCCACTGGTCTAATCAGATGCAAACCTTCATAGAGGCTACTTAAAAGTTAGCAAACTTAACAGTTTTTACATTAGGAGCCACATGAGATTCCCAAGTCAGGGACCCTTGGCAAACTCCAGCTTTAGGGGATGTTCTTGTTTTCCAACCAGAGGCGTGAAAAATCTGACATCCGAGCACAAAGAGATTGCCCCATACCCCCGCTTCAGTGGGACTCATTCAAACATCTAGGTCTGTGCTGGACAGAACCTTGTGGCCTCCCTCTTCAGAATGGGAGGATTGTGAGATTCGTTATACAGAAGAAAAAGATAGCCACTTAATCCACTGGCTCTCTGGATGCGTGCATTTATATGGAGTGAATTTTGTTCCAATATTGTCGCAAGCAAAGAACACATTTTGTAAATAGAAATTTGAAGAAAAATTTTTTTTTAAATTTTTTTTAATATTTAATTTTTTTAAATGTTCGTTTTTCAATTTCTTTTGCAGATCTTATATTGTCTAATTTTATTTGTTCAAAATTCTCTTTTTCAAATTGAGTTTTACGAATTGCATTCTTTTCAAATTGCGTTTTACAGATCACATTCTCCTCACTTCTGGGGACGGGCTTTCCTCTGGAGCGAGGAGCAAAGACACATTTCTATTGGTCTGCAGGGACGTTTGCAGCAACATTTTTATTGGTCAATGTTCGTGTCAAGAGCGAGAAATGAAGACCGTCTTTGCAGCCAGAACGAGGCAGCAGCAGCTGTCTGTGAAACTGAGGTGGAAAGGGAATCACGGCTCCCCAAAGTCGCCAATAAAAGAGAAAAATACAAGCGAGCCAGTGCATGAACGCCATGGATTGTTATCAAGAGTTATAGAATAGTTGGTTGGCAATGAGGCAGAGTTGACTGGATTCGTCATTTATGCTGAATGCGCGTTCCCGACGCAGCGGATACAAATTTTGTCACAAGTAAAATACCTCTGTCACAGCATCTTATATTTTTAGCAAAAAGATGGCCAGCTGGTCCCTTTTCACTCCCAGGGCAGAATGGAGCTCCCTCCATTGCTTGAAAACTGTCCCGATATTTACTCTGGTTTTGTTCCTTCGCCAATCTGAGTCGAAGTTTGCCCTTTTTTGTTGAACTAGAGATTTCTTTTAACTTTTCTGTGGAGTCTGTGATGGGGTATGAGAGGAGCTTGTGGCTGGTCTTTTGTGGTCCATCTACCAAAACAGTCGGTGTTCTCTCACCAAAGCCTAGAGCAGGGGTGTCAAACTCATTTCTATATGGGGCCCCTTTGGCGTCATGAAGTCATCAAAAGGGCCGGTTGCACGTGTATAGATGATACTTTTCAGAATTTCATTCCAGTTCACATAGAAGTATAAAAAATGCACAGTAACATAAAAGTAGCAACCTTAGGTCCAGTTTATACAGTTTATCTGCAAAAAAAGTTGATATTGGGGTGAGTTACACTTACAGGAGGAACAGTTTTAGCCACTTTATAGACTTTAAAAGGATATATGCCTCTACTTTATGACATGATATGCCTTTTTTTTTGGCTCTTGAGGGCCGGATAATTTACCTTGACGGGCCGGATTCGGCCCGCGGGCCTTGAGTTTGACACCTGTGGCCTAGAGGATGCAACCCGAATCTCTCTCTCTCATAAACTGACTGATGGGACCTACAAAGGCAACTGTGATTATATAAGCTAATTCATTTTACACGTCAGGCAATTGTAAGGGCATATATGGGAAAGACAATATTTAACTTCAAAGCTTGCACAACACACCTTTATACGGAGCCTACCGAGCCTGCCCAAGGGACATGAAGAAAAATAAATAAATAAAATGTATTCCGACTTACTTTTGCAAGATCCTGTAAAAGTTTTGCGAGATCCTGACTTACTTTTGCGAGATCTCCCAAAAACTCCTGCTTCCCACGGGGTTCAGCGCAGCACCAGTGCTGGCTCACCATTGCGCACTGCTGCTGCGCTCCGTACGCTGGCTATTCGGGGCTCGGTTGGCGGTCATTTGTTTTGTTGTCAGCAGCAAATATCTGTACCATGCTAAGAAGCAAGCTCTGCTAGTGAGTTGAAATGGAGCAGCAAGGACCAAGAGGTTGTGGGTGCACGGGACCCTCAGGTCCAGGGAGCTTGTTAAAGAGCTCTGTTTCCACAGTGATACGATCTGTAATTTTTTTCATACAGTTCAGGGAATACTCCCGAATTTTGCTTCCTGGGCTTTCCGGATGACAGTCGGGTGGACCAGTTTGGCCCAGTTTCTATTGGACACGTGCGTGTATTGTACTTTGCTCGGTTTAGCATGGCGCATGCAGGTAAAAATACTGGGTCCGCGTCTTGTGTGGAAGGCGGTTGTTTACTGAGTGAATATTTATCAACAGTGATTTTTCACGATATTGTCTACCTTGTCTCTTTGCATGTGTAATATGTCCTCTTCTGGGACATCTCTGGATTGTAGGAAACACTGTAAATCACCCTCCATGTGTCTCCTGGAGACTGTGGATTGCAGAAACTCCACAAATACAGTTCCATCACAATAAACATCAATTGGGAGCTTTTTGCGAGATCTTGCAAAAGTAAGTTGGGAGACATTTATATATTCATTTTCTCCATGTCCCTTCCGGGGCTCCGTACCTTCTTTTGAACACACTGAGCTGGAAGAAAAAACTTAAAGGTGGATTATGAAAAATTTGGGAAGCTTTTCACAACATTTAGCAGGTTTTTAGAAAGAATTAATAAAATATTTCAAAATAGCTGTCATTGTGTGGCAGAAAACCTAAAAACTTTCCAATTTTAATGAAACACCATCTCCTTGAACTCATATTTTTTTAAATGAGTGGAATCTGTCGAATCTGACAGCAAAAATAACGGTCTCTGGTTAATTGTCATTATGAAATTATATTGGTCAATGTTGTAAACGTCCCAAGTGGGGTTGAGTTCTACTGATCAACTTAAAGTTGTAAAGTCCTTACACTTGCTCCCTGTATCTCAGAGAATAGACTTTAAAGTACTTGTTAGTCTAAAAATCCCTAAATGGCTTAGCACCTAAATACATCAGACTTGTAATCAGTGTATCAACCCTCCAGACCACTAAAGTCTTCTGGCTCCAGCCTACTCTGCATACCAAACATGGAGAAGCAGCATTTAGTTCCCACTTATCTGGAACAAACTTCCAGACAACTTTAAAGTGCTGAAAGCCTGAGTTCTTTTAAATCAAGATTAAAAACACGTTTAGGATTGCCTTTGATTGTTCTAAACAGTTTAAGTTTGTAGTCCAACTGTTTATTTGCTTTTAGTTTCCCCATTCTGTTTCTACATTTTATTCCAACTTGCTTTTTCCACTATAAAACATGTAAAGCACGTTGCTTGGGACTGAAATGTGCTATACAAATGATTCTGCCTTCCCTTAAGGTTTCATGGCTGTGAGAGACAAAATATACACCAAGAAATGTTAAGTTAAATTTACAAGTCAGGTTGGGACACTGATAAAAACAATTCCAGTTACATGGTTAGTGGTCATTTGGTTACCTAATTGAATATTTTGTTGGAAGCCTGCTGTATGTGTGAGGCATTTATCTGCATCAGTGCAGTTGTGTACTCTGTTCACATGAGTCCAAGAAAGGTTGTGATTTAGACTTTTGGTTGGGCAGGAAACACTGACTTGTGCTTTGTCCAGTCAACTCAAGCATAGACACTTTTGATTAACATAAGCACAGAAGTCTAGCTGAGCACCGACTTAAGAGTCACAACTACAGTAGCTAGGGAGAACATAGCACTGCTTTCTACTTGCAAGAGACCCATGGTCCTCCCATTTGGCTGAGTCAACCCTTCTAACATGGATATTTACTCAGTGCTGTTTTAAACTAGCGTTGCCCCCCCTTCTTGCTCATTTTGTATTGTTTGGAAATAAGGCCAACTATCCATGCCACGCTAATGACCAACCACAACCGAGCCTTCTCGGTAGAATGCTAGTGTCTGACTCAGTGGCCCGCCACCCCTCTGACTAGCATGTTGCCTTCAGTTGGTGATTTGATTGACAAAACACATTAGAAAATCAGTTTTTATATAAAAAAAAAAAAAAAAAAAAAAAAAAAAAAAAAAAAAAAAAAAAAAAACACACACACACACCTGGGAGTCCAGGGTGGGCTCTCCCCCAATGCCAATGCAAACCTGTTCATGTCCATTTCTACACTTTATTCCAACCTGCGTTTTATCTTCCTACATTTAAAACATGGGTGTCTGTGGACTCCAAGAGCCTTCTCTGTAGGGTACCCCAGAGCTCAGTTTTGGAACCCTGTATCACATTATCCTCAAACCATTTTACAGCACACATGTAAAACATATGCAAAAGAGTTTAAACAAAAGCAGGAACTTCTGCCTTCACATTAATGCCACAGAGAACCAGTAAATATTTGAAGAGCTTTATTTAAAAGACAGTTGTGTCTTCCAAGAGGGCATGTCATCTGAAAGAGAAACAGTAAAGTTTGTTAATCCAAACATTACAAGAGTTTCTGGAGTTAGAGATTTTAACCTACCTCCATGTCCCTACAGGTCTCTAGGATGTACTGGGGTAGACCTTCTGCTGCCCAGTTCCAGGGTTCTGGGGTGTCTGTGGACCATCAGAACCATGGTCTTTCAGGTAGTGGGTGGTCTGGTAGTAGTCTTTGCCCTTCTCATGGTCTCTGCTGAAGGTAGTGTAGGTGCCAGGAGGGTACAGACCATACAGGAGGCTGTAGTCAAAAACAGGGTAAGGATAGGGAAAGGGGTATGGAGGAGGATAGGGGTATGGCAGAGGATAGGGAGGCTGGTCGCCCCACAAGCCACCCACACCATGGCTAGGCAGAGCCACAGGTGGAAGAGGCTGGACAGGCCCCGTAGGGTAAGCTGGGTAACCAAACTCCTCAGTTTGGTCCTGGTAGTTCCCAAGTTCAGCTTCCCTCACAACATTGGAAGTTTCTCCAGACTGGAGAACAGGTCCAGGAGGTGGCAGAGGAGGGAAAATGACACTAGTACCCTGGACATTTGTTGGAGCTTCCTCAAAGGCTTGAGGAGCCTTAGACCACTTTGCTTCTGGAGAGGGTGCAAACGTGATTTAAGTTAGGAAAGTTTTCTTCAAGATATTTGAACTATACATTTGGGACTAGTTACCTGGAACAGAGGACTGAGCAACTCCAGCTTGTTGAGAGCTGGAAACATGTCCTGGCATGTAGGCCCCAGTGCTATAATATCCTGCTGGAACAGAACCAGAAGTGGCAGCGTATCCAGCTGCAGGCATGGAGCTCACACCAACAAACTGGGGCTGGGTCAGACTGGGGTCTTGCCTGAAGACACCAGCAGGAGCATTGTAGGACACAGGTGCAGTGTAGCCAGGAGCTGCTCTCCTGTGAGAGGCAACATTTCCCCCTGCATTGGTGTCACTGCTGCTCTGGTGTTGGCCTTTTGTACCTGTTGTGGAAGAACACCTGGGTTTAACAAACGTAGGTTTTCAATAAACATGTCATATCTGAAAAGTGAAAAACACCATACCTTTGACAGGAACACCATGAGCATTCAGAACAAGCAAGGCAAAGAGGGAAACCCTGAAAACAGACAGCAAATATAAAATAAACAATATATAAAATCCAAAACTGCTCCACAGAAAAGTTCCATACCCCAGGAGGACCTGACCAGCCATCATGTTGAAGCCCAGCAGTAAAGAAAAGTGCCCCAATGAGGGTTTATAAATCTTACCAGAGACAGACTCTGACCAATCAGAGCTTAACAAGACAATGACACACAGCTGCTGAAAAGCTGTACTCAAGATGAGGAGAAACCAAATCACACTCCATTTCAGTCGGTGGCGGTAATGCACCAAAAGTTGTTTGCCAACCGCCATAAAACAATAGAAGAAGAAGAAGAAGAAGAAGGAGAAACCAAAGCAGTCAGTGCATTGATGACCACACTCCAGTCTGGTAGGTGGCGGTAAATGCACCTTAAGTTGGTTGCCATCTGCCAATAAAAAACAAAAGAAGAAGAAGAAAGCAGTCAGTGCCCGTCTTCACAAAGGTTCTGAGTCCTCTCAGAGAGCTCCTATCTTAGCCTAAAGATTCCTACCTAGGAGTCTTGGCTTAAGACTGATTCAGATAGCTGCTGAGAGCGACTCTGAGCAAAGAGACGAGAGAATTTTTTATCTTAGTCTAGAGGTGTGGTTGACCCCGTTGCTAGGGGTGACGTTGTCTTTTAAGAGCTGTGATTGGTTGATAGCACAAGAAGAAAAAAGAATCATGCTCCCTGTAACCAAAGGAGATAAATTAACTGATGAGACAGAAATTGTGACATGATGAAACTTAACAAAATTAGATAATTCACATAAAATGGAGAAAAAAATGTGTCTCGTCGGCTGTCTACAAAAGACCAAGAGGTTGATCACAATGGATGAGTTGTGTGCGCCAAACTACATAGGCCAGTGTAGAGCTTTAAGGAGTTATGTGAGCTCAGCCAGCAATATGACGCTTACTTTTGTTTGTATTCTTTAGGGCAATTGGTAATTATCATTAATAAGTAAAACCATTAATGTATCTTGTGATTATCACATTTGTATATTAAAATATTTTTTCTAAGTACAATGTTATATTTGGCGGGCTCTGTATTTTTTTTGTCACTTTAATGAAATGGCATGGATTGAGAAATTTAAAGTACTTGTGCAACTTGGACAATGATGTGCAAAATGGGAGAGTTTATTCAGAAATAAGAGTTTTCAGCATTTCTTGGTTTTAGATTATTTTTTAACACCAGTTTGTTTTAGCATTTTTGAGAAAATTCAATTAAAGATGAACAACTATATACAGTGAGCAACAGAAGAAAATCCAAAACAGTAATTTTTTTTAATAAAAACTCAAACTATCATAACAAACATGCAATCAACCAAAACCTATGACTTATTCTAGAGCCGTGGAAGGTAGCTAGAGATAGGATGCTCATGGTCTGCACAGTCTGAAGCTTTTCCCGTAGATGCCTGGTGAGGTGGTCTTCAACTTCTGATGTGCTGGCTTTGTTATCTCCTCCTGAAGGAGGCTGACTTTACACCAACATGTTCAGGAGGGGAACCACTTTGGAGGCAGAAACATTTTCCTCTACAGGCAGCTCAGCAGTGACAGTACAGAAAGGCACCCTCCAATAATGTTTAACTCCTCTGATGTTGATAAAGGGATGTTAGTGGGCCAGCTAATGCACCTCACCTATAAATAAAGAAAATACAGTTCTTGGTAGGCAAATCTAATTTATCCTAAGAATGTTGGAGGCATCATTTTTTGCTCTTCCCCTAAATGAAGCAAGCCTCGATATGAGCTTTGCAGAAACACCCTCTCCACTACTAGACACACGCCTCATCTCATAGCAGCTCTAGTTTGAAACAGTTAAAAAAAAAAAAAGATGAAAGCCATTTTCTTTTGCTTTTTCAGCCATTTCTTTAATGCCCCCAACATGCAAATGTCTACTGAACAGATAAAGCACCAGGATTAGCTAAACCTGGTCTAGAGCAGGCTAGCTGCAGAATAAATTGCCATGATAATTTATATGCTAGTGCTTTTGTGAAACTGAGTCCAGATGATTTTCACAAAAGCCAAATTTAGAGATCCAGGCTTGACATAGCATGGAGCGATGCGTCCTGGCATTTATCATTTTCACGAAGCCCAATTCAGGCTTAGGAAACAAAACTCAAGTCAGATGTAAGCAACCCAGCTAAATGCGCATCCCTGGCTGTCTACAAAAGACCAAGAGGTCAATCACAGATGCTACAGTGGATGAGTCGTGTGCGCTGATCTTCAAACTAAGTCAGCAGCAGCTTTTGATAAACCCTCATGTGGCACCAGACTCAAGACACGTTTGGAACTACCAACAATATTTTGAAGATTGACCTTAATCTAGAAGTTTTCACTGACCCTTCCATAACTCCTGAAGCAGATGAGCAGTATAGAGGAAAACAATGTCCAACTCATAATAGTGACATTAACTACTACAAATCTTTGAAAATACCAAGCATTGACCAAGACAAAATTAAAGTTAATATAGGATCTCTCATGGAATACCCATTCATGATAGAAATACAAATATTCTTTCCCTTAAACAGTCATTAGGTGACCAAGTCTTATGGTATGTATAAGTTTCCTTTTGGGGATGAGAGATTGGACTACATTTCCTCAAGTGTACAAAACATGCAGAGTCAGTTATTTTTAAAGAGTTTATTTGAAAACAGTAAATCCATCCAAGGCTCTGGAATCTCATCTAAAGAGAAAACACAAGTTTCAGTCAAGAGTTATGATACACGGCATCTGCATGTACTGAACTTGAACCTACCTCCATCTCCCTTCAGGTCTCTAGGATGTACTGGGGTAGACCTTCTGCTGCCCAGTTCCAGGGTTCTGGGGTGCCTGTGGACCATCAGAACCATGGTCTTTCAGGTAGTGGGTGGTCTGGTAGTAGTCTTTGCCCTTCTCATGGTCTCTGCTGAAGGTAGTGTAGGTGCCAGGAGGGTACAGACCATACAGGAGGCTGTAGTCAAAAACAGGGTAAGGATAGGGAAAGGGGTATGGAGGAGGATAGGGGTATGGCAGAGGATAGGGAGGCTGGTCGCCCCACAAGCCACCCACACCATGGCTAGGCAGAGCCACAGGTGGAAGAGGCTGGACAGGACCCGTAGGGTAAGCTGGGTAACCAAACTCCTCCGTTTGGTCCTGGTAGTTCCCAAGTTCAGCTTCCCTCACAACATTTGAAGTCTCTCCAGACTGGAGAACAGGTCCAGGAGGTGGTGGAGGAGGGAGAATGACACTAGTACCCTGGACATTTGTTGGAGCTTCCTCAAAGGCTTGAGGAGCCTTAGACCACTTGGCTTCTGGAGAGGGTGCAAACATGATTCAAGTTAAGAAAGCTTTATGTCCAAGTGAAGATATTTGAACATCATTTGGGACTAGTTACCTGGAACAGAGGACTGAGCAACTCCAGCTTGTTGAGAGCTGGCAACATGTCCTGGCATGTAGGCCCCAGTGCTATAATATCCTGCTGGAACAGAACCAGAAGTGGCAGTGTATCCAGCTGCAGGCATGGAGCTCACACCAACAAACTGGGGCTGGGTCAGACTGGGGTCTTGCCTGAAGACACCAGCAGGAGCATTGTAGGACACAGGTGCAGTGTAGCCAGGAGCTGCTCTCCTGTGAGAGGCAACATTTCCCCCTGCATCGGTGTCACTGCTGCTCTGGTGTTGGCCTTTTGTACCTGTTGTGGAAGAACACCTGGGTTTAACAAACGTAGGTTTTCAATAAACATGTCATATTTGAAAAGGGAAAAAAAACACCATACCTTTGACAGGAACACCATGAGCATTCAGAACAAGCAAGGCAAAGAGGGAAACCCTGAAAACAGACAGCAAATATAAAATAAACAACATATAAAATCCAAAACTGCTCCACAGAAAAGTTCCATACCCCAGGAGGACCTGACCAGCCATCATGTTGAGGACCAGCAGTAAAGAAAAGTGCCCCAATGAGGGTTTATAAATGTTGCCAGAGACCGACTCTGACCAATCAGAGCTTAACAAGCCAATGACACACAGCTGCTGAAGAGCTGCACTCAAAATGAGGAGAAACCAAAGCAGTCAGTGCATGAATGACCACACTCCAGTCTGGTAGGTGGCTGTAAATGCACCTTAGGTTGGTTGCCATCTGCCAATAAAAAATAAAAGAAGAAGAAGAAAGCGGTCAGTGCCCGTCTTCACAAAGATTCTGAGTCCTCTCAGAGAGCTCCTATCTTAGCCTAAAGATTCCTACCTTGGAGTCTTGGCTTAAGACTGATTCAGATAGCTGCTGAGAGCGACTCTGAGCAAAGAGACGAGAGAATTGTTTTATCTTAGTCTAGAGGTGTGGTTGACCCCGTTGCTAGGGGTGACGCTGTCTTTTAAGAGCTGTGATTGGTTGATAGTACAAGAAGAAAAAAGAATCATGCTCTCAGTAACCAAAGGAGATAAATTAACTGATGAGATATGATGAAACTTAACAAAATTAGTTAATTCACATAAAATGGAGAAAAAAATGTGTCTCGTCGGCTGTCTACAAAAGACCAAGAGGTTGATCACAATGGATGAGTTGTGTGCGCCAAACTACATAGACCACTGTAGAGCTTTAAGGAGTTATGTGAGCTCAGCCAGCAATATGACGCTTGCTTTTGTTTGTATTCTTTAGGGCCATTGGTAATTATCATTAATAAGTAAAACCATTAATGTATCTTGTGATTATCACATTTGTATATAAAAATATTTTTTCTAAGTACATTGTTATATTTGGCGGGCTCTGTATTTTTTTTTGTCACTTTAACGAAATGGCATGGATTGAGAATTTTAAAGTACTTGTGCAACTTGGACAATGATGTGCAAAACGGGAGAGTTTATTCAGAAATAAGAGTTTTCAGCAGTTATTGGTTTTAGATTTTTTTTTAAACCAGTTTGTTTTAGCATTTTTATTGAGAAATTTCAATTAAAGATAAACTGTATACAGTGAGCAAAAGAAGAAAATCCAAAACAGTAATTTTTTTTATAAAAACTCAAACTATCATAAAACATACAATCAACCAAAACCTATGACTGAGTCAAGAGTCGAGGAGGGTAGCTAGAGATAGGATGCTCATGGTCTGCACAGTCTGAAGCTTTTCCCGTAGATGCCTGGTGAGGTGGTCTCCAACTTCTGATGTGCTGGCTTTGTTATCTCCTCCTGAAGGAGGCTGACTTTGCTCCAACATGTTCAGGAGGGGAACCACTTTGGTGGCGGAAACATTTTCCTCTACAGACAGCTCAGCAGTGTCGTCATAAAATGGAAACAGCACAGAAAGGCACCCTCCAATAATGCTGAACTCCTCTGATGTTGATAAAGGGATGTTAGTGGGCCAGCTAATGCACCTCACCTATAAACAGTGAAAATACATTTCTTGGTAGGCAAATCTAATTAATCCCAAGAATGTTAGAGGCATCCTCATTTTTTGCTCCTCCCCTAAATGAAGCAAGCCTCGATATGGGCTTTGCAGAGATACGCCTCGTCTCATAGCAGTTCTAGTACTGAACTGTTTGTGGTTAAAAAAAAAAATAAAGATACATAATTAAACCATTTTCTCTTGCTTTTTCAGCCATTTCTTGAATGCCCTCAACATGCAAAAGTCTACAAAAAGGCCTTTTTGTCAAACTCAGAACACAAACACAATTGAAGAGTAGTAATCTACACATGGATAATAAAAGTTAATGGCATAGGCTATCAATTTTAAAATAACTACTTGACTTAATACCAATGTGTATCACTGGTATTTCAATGCTGGGCTAATAAAAGCACAGATAAGTAAATGGATTAACTGACAAAACACATTGGTTTCTCAGTTTGACCACAGACTGAACAGATAAAGCACCAAGATTAACTAAACCTGGTCAAGAGCAGGCTAGCTGCACAGAGTAAATAATGTCCCTCTGGGATTAAATTATTTTTATAAATTGCCATGATAATTTGTATGCTTGTGCTTTTGTGAAACCATGTCCAGATGATTGTTTCACAAAAGCCAAGTTTAGAAATCCAGGCTTGACATAGCATGATCGATGCATCCTGGTATTTTTCTGTTTCACAAAGCCCAGTTCAGGCTTAGAAAACAAGACTGTCCAATCAGATGCAAGCAACCCAGCTAAATGCGCATCCCTGGCTGTCTACAATAGACCAAGTGGTCGATCACAGATGCTTCAATGGATGAGTTGTGTGCGCCGATCTTCAAACTAAACAGCTTTTGACGAACCCTAATGTGGCACCAGACTCAAGACACGTTTGGAACTACCTACTATATATTGAAGACTCCGACCTTAATCTAAAGGTAGCTTTTTCACTGACCCTTCCATAACTCCTGAAGCAGCAGAGCAGTATAGAGGGAGGAAACTTTTGGACATTGTTTTCCAAAGCTGTCTGCTGAAACTCAGATTTTAATAGTGGCATTAACTACAAATCTTACAAAATACCAAGCATTGACTAAGACAAAACTAAAGTTAATATAGGCTCTCATGGAAATACCTATTCATGATACAAATATTCTTTCCCTTAAACAGTCGTTAGGTGACCAGGTCTTATGGTTTGTATAAGTTTCCTTTTGGGGATGAGAGAATGGACTACATTTCCTCAAATGTACAAAATATGCAAAGTCAGTTATTTTTTAAAAGTTTATTTGAAAACAGTAAATTCATCCACCAAGGCTCAGGCATCTCATCTAAAGAGAAAACACAAGTTTCAGTCAAGGGTTATGATACAGGGCATCTGCATGTACTGAACTTGAACCTACCTCCATCTCCCTTCAGGTCTCTAGGATGTACTGGGGTAGACCTTCTGCTGCCCAGTTCCAGGGTTCTGGGGTGTCTGTGGACCATCAGAACCATGGTCTTTCAGGTAGTGGGTGGTCTGGTAGTAGTCTTTGCCCTTCTCATGGTCTCTGCTGAAGGTAGTGTAGGTGCCAGGAGGGTACAGACCATACAGGAGGCTGTAGTCAAAAACAGGGTAAGGATAGGGAAAGGGGTATGGAGGAGGATAGGGGTATGGCAGAGGATAGGGAGGCTGGTCACCCCAAAAGCCACCAACACCATGGCTAGGCAGAGCCACAGGTGGAAGAGGCTGGCCAGGACCCGTAGGGTAAGCTGGGTAACCAAACTCCTCAGTTTGGTCCTGGTAGTTCCCAAGTTCAGCTTCCCTCACAACATTGGAAGTCTCTCCAGACTGGAGAACAGGCCCAGGAGGTGGCAGAGGAGGGAGAATGACACTAGAACCCTGGACATTTGTTGGAGATTCCTCAAAGGCTTGAGGAGCCTTAGACCACTTGGCTTCTGGAGAGGGTGCAAACATGATTCAAGTTAAGAAAGTTTTATGTCCAAGTGAAGATATTTGAACATCATTTGGGACTAGTTACCTGGAACAGAGGACTGAGCAACTCCAGCTTGTTGAGAGCTGGCAACATGTCCTGGCATGTAGGCCCCAGTGCTATAATATCCTGCTGGAACAGAACCAGAAGTGGCAGTGTATCCAGCTGCAGGCATGGAGCTCACACCAACAAACTGGGGCTGGGTCAGACTGGGGTCTTGCCTGAAGACACCAGCAGGAGCATTGTAGGACACAGGTGCAGTGTAGCCAGGAGCTGCTCTCCTGTGAGAGGCAACATTTCCCCCTGCACTGGTGTCACTGCTGCTCTGGTGTTGGCCTTTTGTACCTGTTTTAGAAGAACAGCTGCTTTAGCAAATATAGGTTGTCATTAAAAATGTCATAATTGAAAGTGAAAAACACCATACCTTTGACAGGAGCACCATGAGCATCCAGAATAAGCAAGGCAAAGAGGGAAACCCTGAAAAGATAGATAAAATAGAATAAACAAGTCAAACAAATATCCAAAACTACATTATCAAAATGGTCCATACCCCAGGAGGACCTGACCAGCCATCATGTTGAAGCCCAGCAGTAAAGAAAAGTGCCCCAATGATGGTTTATAAATCCTACCAGAGACCGGCTCTGACCAATCAGAGCTTAACAAGCCAACGACCCACAGCTGCTGAAGAGCTGCACTCAAGAAAAGAAAATTAAACCAAAGCCGTTCATTTTCTAATTGTGTCTTTTGAGACCCACATTGTGTTTCATTTTGAATTTAGAGAAATATGATGTCATCATACAACACCATTAAATTCAACAGATCAGTTAAAATATGTGTTGAGCAGTTTGTGTTCCTCATGCAGCTGTAGGCTGGACTATCTCTGTTCATGTTAGATCATGAACCTTGAAGGTTGTATCTGCCCTTTAGTTCAGATCAGTACAGAAGAAGAAGCCTCCTACTTGAGTTCATAGTCACTGAGAAAAATTGACCAGAATCCATCTGGTTTTCATAACCTAGAAAGGTAGAATTTGAATCATTTCAGGATTAGTTGTAGTTTTTATTACCAGTGCTTTTATCACACTTTAAAATGAATATGGTGCTTTATTCACTTAGTTTTAAACTGATTATGCATGGATTATGTATTTCAAGCTCAATATTTGATATGGTTAATATAATAGGTTATAATTAGCGCTTTTTTCCTTTAAGAGCTATTTTGTTATTTATTTTCTGCATTGTTTTGGGAAACCAGGTTTATCACTTAACTTACAATACAAGAGCAGTACGAAGATTTACTCACTCACTTGGTATATCTCTGCTCCTCAGACCATCTGGAATGGAAAGCATCTTTTTTTCTAACAGGATATCTTACTGAGATTTTAATGTCTTCAGCAAAACTAGACCAGAATTGATCATTTTCACATTAGAAGGAGAACAGCAGGGACAGTCAGGAAATAACAGTCCCTGTTAGGTGGTAAATTAAATATGTTTTCTTTTATTCTGGAAATTAACGACACATATTGACATTAATTAATCACTGTTTTGCCATTACGCACTGTTATAGGCTATTTAATGTTTAATAAATAACTCTCGGTCTGTTAGGTATTGTCTGGTAAATATCAGCCCACACAACTGATATTAGGACAATAGTTGAAAGCTTAATTAATTTAGAACATTTGGTATGTGTTTCAACCTATACACAATGCAAATCCTGAGTTAAACAAAACACTATTTGAGAAAATAACATTTGAAAGAATAATTTGCTCAGTAAAATCAATACCTCTAGGACACTTTATTTTATCAATGCAATGAAATGATTTCCTCTCAGCTTGGTGTGGCCGCAGGAGAGGATACCGCTCCGCCCCGATTCAGCTCAATTTTCCTGCAACAGCTGAGAAATGTAACAGACTTTATCCACTGCAGTCGGCTGTTAAGTTTCGATGTGGGTTTTCACAGAAATTTGTTTTACATTGCCTGCAAATGTTCGTAGGTGTCCGAACCCATTCTGAGCCAGGTGACTGTATCTTCTGGTCAGCTCTCCCTTGTGAGAGCTGGCCAGGTTTTTTTTTTTTATACAGTGGCCCCCTGCTCTGATAACAGTTCCCTGGTGTCTGTAAAAGTCTCATGTTTCATGTTGTTTTCAATGCAGTATGATTTATCCTACTTGGCTGATTGCACAACACCACAAACAGAATTCAAAGTTAATCCAAATGTATTGAGAGTTGAATATTAAAAAACATGTATTGATCCATGGATCCTCCTCGCTTCTACCAACAGCTGCGGCCTTGAGCCAAGAATATTCTGACTTATCTCTTACACAATGTTATATAATATTTCTGTTGAATTATCTACGCCCTGAAGGTGGGATGTGCTCAGCACTGGAGCCTGCCTACATCTTGTAAAGTTGGGTCTCCCCATCATCTGGTCTCTGGTCAGTGTCATCTCATCTAGTCTTTGTCTACTTCTTTCTTGAAGATTAACACCTGCGTCTTTCTTCCTTTTTGAGTTATAGCTATCTCAACCTCCATGAAAACAGAATGTCTCTGTAGTAACATTCCTTAAAACAATCCCATTTCACTGATTTAGCCTCCACTATGTCATGAATGAACACTGTGCTTCTCCAAAAGGTAAGTTTCTCAACAGAACACAGTCCCCGGAAAAGGTCTAGTCTTATCTCACCTCTATTCTGTTGTAACTAGACAAAACTATTCAGTCCCTTTTATACCGGTGCCTTTTTCATGCAAAATGTCCCAAAGTTTTTCACCATCTAGTGTCTGCTGGAAATTTCCCTGGTCCCAGCAAGAACAACAGTAGACATAACCAACTCTGCTGCTGCACAGGATTACATGTTTTTAGGCCCTACAAAGGTTAAATCAAAACTTCTCTCAAAATTTTAATACAATCTTCAATCACTAATGTGTTCAAATATTGTTCACAGCCGTTTGTGCCACTGGTTTAAATCGGAAACGAGGACAGGCAGAAATATAATTGGGATAAAAATGACTAACTTCGCATGTCAGTCGTTCTATTCTAAATAAAGCCAGGCACATATAAATGTACATCAATATTGGATTAATGGATCCAAAGGTTTTTTAATCAGATCTATGCTACCAGTACAGGTTCAAAGTACTGTGAAGTAAAACAAATCCTACACATCTCTTCACCTAGCTGGATCCGACCAGATAATTTCAGCAACGTCAGGCAATATCTTCATTGGTGAGACATGAGAACAGTCTTGAATGACGGCTCTATCCTTACGATTAGGTCACAAGCCCCTTCCATATCCTGAAGGACGGGCACCTGAGCCTTGAGATCATAAACCTTCCATTGCCATGCTGAGAAGCCCCCCCCGAGTTAAAAATGGAAGATGCTGTGCTGTAAAATGTGGATGGTGTTGAAACCAGTTCTGCACGAGAGGAAAGTGGTGAAATGACACATTATCCCGATTGAAAATGTTTTGCATCTGGTGCATTTGGTTAATTACGATGACCAGGTTGTGCAATCCACCCAAATGTGTAGAAATGCCAGTTAATAGGTTGCAAGCCTCTTATAATGTACCGACTTCACTTGAAAAAGCCCGGATGGACAAGTGTCAGGGAAACGCTGAATCTGTGCATTATTGGCAATTTTAAGTACCAGTTTGATGGAATACGTCACACGGGCTAACATTGAGCTTAGGAAACACTGGTATGGAAGCCTGCCAATTTCCATAAAGTCTTTTATGGGTTGTTCCCATATCTTGTTACTGGATTTATCTTAAATGATTTGGCAATATTCTTACATTAGCTTTTAATACATAAATGTTTATGAAAAAAAAATTAAAGTCTCCATATAAACACACTTTGACAAGCTCACATCCCCAACCAACTACAGCAGTAGCTCCTTTAGTACCAATGAGACACCCACCCCCCCCCAGAAATCTTCATTGACCTCCCATAAGCCAACCATTTTCCTCATCTACATAAACTGCAGGTCAACAGCACCAAGTTACAGTATGCTTGAGCCGGTCTCAAGCCATTTTACAGCACACATGCCAAGGGTTGCTTAAACAAAAGCAGAAACTCCTGCCTTCACATCAATTCCACAGAGAACCAGTAAATATTTTAAGAGCTTTATTTAAAGACAGTCGTCTTCCAAGAGGGCACGTCATCTGAAAGAGAATCAGTAAAGTTTTTCAATCCAAACATTACAAGAGTTTCTGGAGTTAGAGATTTTAAACCTACCTCCATCTCCCTTCAGGTCTCTAGGATGTACTGGGGTAGACCTTCTGCTGCCCAGTTCCAGGGTTCTGGGGTGTCTGTGGACCATCAGAACCATGGTCTTTCAGGTAGTGGGTGGTCTGGTAGTAGTCTTTGCCCTTCTCATGGTCTCTGCTGAAGGTAGTGTAGGTGCCAGGAGGGTACAGACCATACAGGAGGCTGTAGTCAAAAACAGGGTAAGGATAGGGAAAGGGGTATGGAGGAGGATAGGGGTATGGCAGAGGATAGGGAGGCTGGTCGCCCCACAAGCCACCCACACCATGGCTAGGCAGAGCCACAGGTGGAAGAGGCTGGACAGGCCCCGTAGGGTAAGCTGGGTAACCAAACTCCTCAGTTTGGTCCTGGTAGTTTCCAAGTTCAGCTTCCTTCACAACATTGGAAGTCTCCCCAGACTGGAGAACAGGTCCAGGAGGTGGCAGAGGAGGGAGAATGACACTAGAACCCTGGACATTTGTTGGAGATTCCTCAAAGGCTTGAGGAGCCTTAGACCACTTGGCTTCTGGAGAGGGTGCAAACGTGATTTAAGTTAGGAAAGTTCTCTTCAAGATACTTGAACTATACATTTGGGACTAGTTACCTGGAACAGAGGTCTGAGCAACTCCAACTTGTTGAGAGCTGGCAACATGTCCTGGCATGTAGGCCCCAGTGCTATAATATCCTGCTGGAACAGAACCAGAAGTGGCAGCGTATCCAGCTGCAGGCATGGAGCTCACACCAACAAACTGGGGCTGGGTCAGACTGGGGTCTTGCCTGAAGACACCAGCAGGAGCATTGTAGGACACAGGTGCAGTGTAGCCAGGAGCTGCTCTCCTGTGAGAGGCAACATTTCCCCCTGCATCGGTGTCACTGCTGCTCTGGTGTTGGCCTTTTGTACCTATTGTGGAAGAACACCTGGGTTTAACAAACGTAGGTTTTCAATAATCGTGTCATATCTGAAAAGTGAAAAACACCATACCTTTGACAGGAACACCATGAGCATTCAGAACAAGCAAGGCAAAGAGGGAAACCCTGAAACCATAGACAGAAAATATAAAATAAACAATATTTAAAATCCAAAACTGCTCCACAGAAAAGTCCCATACCCCAGGAGGACCTGACAAGCCATCATGTTGAAGACCAGCAGTAAAGAAAAGTGCCTCAATGAGGGTTTATAAATCTTACCAGAGACCGACTCTGACCAATCAGAGCTTAACAAGCCAACGACACACAGCTGCTGAAGAGCTGCACTCAAAATGAGGAGAAGCCAAAATATCTAGATTAAGATTTGGACATGTAGGGTTAAATAGTATTTTGAAAATAATAAATAAACATAGTACGGGGTTATGTAATTTTTGTGGAAATTTGGAAACAGTTATACATATTTTTATGGAATGTAATAAATATAATCTAGAAAGAGAGGAATTAGTAGAAGAGTTAAATAGGAATAAAGTTAAATTAAATATTAGAGATCTGCTACAAAAATCTTCTGGAGATGTGGTTTTTAAATCCGTGTTTAGGTTTCTTAGGAAAACAGGTCTAATAGGGAGATTATAGGGATTAGACATCTGGTTCATACTCCAGTCCAGAAGGTGGCGGTAATGCACCTGAAAGTTGTTTGCCAACCGCCATAAAACAAAAAGAAGAAGAAGAAGGAGAAGCCAAAGCAGTCAGTGCATTGATGACCACACTCCAGTCTGGTAGGTGGCGGTAAATGCACCTTAAGTTGGTTGCCATCTGCCAATAAAAAACAAAAGAAGAAGAAGAAAGCGGTCAGTGCCCGTCTTCACAAAGATTCTGAGTCCTCTCAGAGAGCTCCTATCTTAGCCTAAAGATTCCTACCTTGGAGTCTTGGCTTAAGACTGATTCAGATAGCTGCTGAGAGCGACTCTGAGCAAAGAGACGAGAGAATTTTTTATCTTAGTCTAGAGGTGTGGTTGACCCCGTTGCTAGGGGTGACGCTGTCTTTTAAGAGCTGTGATTGGTTGATAGTACAAGAAGAAAAACGAATCATGCTCCCTGTAACCAAAGGAGATAATTTAACTGATGAGATATGATGAAACTTAACAAAATTAGATAATTCACATAAAATGGAGAAAAAATGTGTCTCGTCGGCTGTCTAAAAAAGACCAAGAGGTTGATCACAATGGATGAGTTGTGTGCGCCAAACTACATAGGCCAGTGTAGAGCTTTAAGGAGTTATGGGAGCTCAGCCAGCAATATGACGCTTACTTTTGTTTGTATTCTTTAGGGCCCTTGGGAATTATCATTAATAAGTAAAACCATTAATGTATCTTGTGATTATCACATTTGTATATTAAAATATTTTTTCTAAGTACAATGTTATTTTTGGCGGGCTCTGTATTTTTTTTGTCACTTTAACGAAATGGCATGGATTGAGAAATTTAAAGTACTTGTGCAACTTGGACAATGATGTGCAAAACGGGAGAGTTTATTCAGAAATAAGAGTTTTCAGCAGTTATTGGTTTTAGATTTTTTTTAAAACCAGTTTGTTTTAGCATTTTTATTGAGAAAATTAAATTAAAGATAAACGACTATATACAGTGAGCAAAAGAAGAAAATCCAAAACAGCATTTTTTTAAAAAAAAAACTCAAACTATCATAAAACATACAATCAACCAAAACCTATGACTGAGTCTAGAGTCAAGGAGGGTAGCTAGAGATAGGATGCTCATGGTCTGCACAGTCTGAAGCTTTTCCCATAGATGCCTGGTGAGGTGGTCTCCAACTTCTGATGTGCTGGCTTTGTTATCTCCTCCTGAAGGAGGCTGACTTTGCTCCAACATGTTCAGGAGGGGAACCACTTTGGTGGCGGAAACATTTTCCTCTACAGACAGCTCAGCAGTGTCGTCATAAAATGGAAACAGCACAGAAAGGCACCCTCCAATAATGCTGAACTCCTCTGATGTTGATAAAGGGATGTTAGTGGGCCAGCTAATGCACCTCACCTATAAACAGTGAATATACATTTCTTGGTAGGCAAATCTAATTAATCCTAAGAATGTTAGAGGCATCCTCATTTTTTGCTCTTCCCCTAAATGAAGCAAGCCTCGATATGAGCTTTGCAGAAACGCCCTCTCCACTACTAGACACACGCCTCATCTCATAGCTCTAGTTTGAAACCATTTGTGGTTAAAAAAAATAAAATAAAACCATTTCTCTTTTGCTTTTTCAGCCATTTCTTTAATGCCCTCAACATGCAAAAGTCTACAAAAGGCCTTTTTGTCAAACTCAGAACACAAACAATTGAAGAGTAGTAATCTACACATGAATAAGTTAATGGCATAGGCTTTCAATTTTAAAATAACTAGACTTAATACCAATGTGTATCACTGGTATTTTAATGCTGGGCTAATAAAATAAAGCACACAGATAAGTAAATGGATTAACTGACAAAACACATTGGTTTCTCAGTTTGACCACAGACTGAACAGATAAAGCCCCAGGATTAACTAAACCTGGTCTGGAGCAGGCTAGCTGCAGAGTGTAAATAGCCATGATAATGTGCTAGTACTTTTGTGAAACTGAGTCCAGAGGATTGTTTCACCAAAGCCAAATTTAGAAATCTAGGATTAGAGCTAAAGCCAAGCCTGACATAGCGTGATCGATGCGTCCTGGTATTTATCTGTTTCAAAGCCCAATTCAGGTTCAGAAAAAAAAAAAAAAAAAAAAAATTCAAATCAGATTTAAGCAACCCAGCTAAATGCACATCTTCGGCTGTCTACAATAGACCAAGAGGTCGATCACAGATGCTACAATGGATGAATTGTGTGCGCCTATCGTCAAACTATATGAGCAACAGCTTTTGATGGAGCCTCATGTGGAACTGAAGCAGATTCAAGACACGTTTGGAACTACCAACTATATTTTGAAGAGTGACCTTAATCTAGGACATTTTTTCCACTGACACTTCATAACTCCTGAAGCAGATGTGCAGTATAGAGGGAGGAAACATTTTCAGCAGACAGCCTTTGGAAAACGATGTCCAAAGGAGATTTTAATGATGGCATTACTACAAATCTTTGAAAATACCAAATTAAAGTTTATATAGGATCTCTCATGGAAATACCCATTCATGATAGAAACACAAATATTCTTTCCCTTGGTCATTAGGTGACCAAGTCTTATGGTTTGTATAGATTTCCTTTTGGGGCTGAGAGATTGGACTACATTCCCTCAAGTGTACAAAATATGCAAAGTCAGTTATTTTTAAAAAGTTTATTTGGAAACAGTAAATTCATCCACCAAGGCTCAGGCATCTCATCTAAAGAGAAAACACAAGTTTCAGTCAAGGGTTATGATACAGGGCATCTGCATGTACTGAACTTGAACCTACCTCCATCTCCCTTCAGGTCTCTAGGATGTACTGGGGTAGACCTTCTGCTGCCCAGTTCCAGGGTTCTGGGGTGTCTGTGGACTATCAGAACCATGGTCTTTCAGGTAGTGGGTGGTCTGGTAGTAGTCTTTGCCCTTCTCATGGTCTCTGCTGAAGGTAGTGTAGGTGCCAGGAGGGTACAGACCATACAGGAGGCTGTAGTCAAAAACAGGGTAAGGATAGGGAAAGGGGTATGGAGGAGGATAGGGGTATGGCAGAGGATAGGGAGGCTGGTCGCCCCACAAGCCACCAACACCATGGCTAGGCAGAGCCACAGGTGGAAGAGGCTGGCCAGGACCCGTAGGGTAAGCTGGGTAACCAAACTCCTCAGTTTGGTCCTGGTAGCTCCCAAGTTCAGCTTCCCTCACAACATTTGAAGTCTCCCCAGACTGGAGAACAGGTCCAGGAGGTGGAAGAGGAGGGAGAATGACACTAGAACCCTGGACATTTGTTGGAGCTTCCTCAAAGGCTTGAGGAGCCTTAGACCACTTTGCTTCTGGAGAGGGTGCAAACGTGATTTAAGTTAGGAAAGTTTTCTTCAAGATATTTGAACTACATTTGGGACTAGTTACCTGGAACAGAGGACTGAGCAACTCCAGCTTGTTGAGAGCTGGCAACATGTCCTGGCATGTAGGCCCCAGTGCTATAATATCCTGCTGGAACAGAACCAGAAGTGGCAGCGTATCCAGCTGCAGGCATGGAGCTCACACCAACAAACTGGGGCTGGGTCAGACTGGGGTCTTGCCTGAAGACACCAGCAGGAGCATTGTAGGACACAGGTGCAGTGTAGCCAGGAGCTGCTCTCCTGTGAGAGGCAACATTTCCCCCTGCATCGGTGTCACTGCTGCTCTGGTGTTGGCCTTTTGTACTTATTGTGGAAGAACACCTGGGTTTAACAAACGTAGGTTTTCATTAAAAATACTTGAAAGTGAAAAACACCATACCTTTGACAGGAGCACCACGAGCATCCAGAACAAGCAAGGTAAATAGGGAAACCCTGGAAAGATATATAAAAATAGAATAAACAAGTCAAACAAATATCCAAAAATACATTATCAAAATGTTCCATACCCCAGGAGGACCTGACCAGCCATCATGTTGAAGACCAGCAGTAAAGAAAAGTGCACTAATGATGGTTTATAAATCCTACCAGAGACCGACTCTGACCAATCAGAGCTTAACAAGCCAATGACACACAGCTGCTGAAGAGTGGCAATCAAGAACAGAAAATTAAACCAAAGCCGTTCATTTTCTAATTGTGTCTTTTGAGACCCACATTGTGTTTTATTTTGAATTTGGAGAAATATGTCATCATACAACACCATTAAAATCAACAGATCAGCTAAAATCTATGTTTTGAGCAGTTTGTGCTCCTCATGCAGCTGTAGGCTGGACTATCTCTGTTCATGTTAGATCATAAACCTTGAGGCCAGAGTCACTGAGGAAAAGTGACCAGAATCCATGTTGTTTTTATAACTTAGAAAGGTAGAATTTGAATAATATCAGGACTAGTTGTAGTTTTTATTACCAGTGCTTTTATCAGATATTTAAATGAATATGGTGCTTTATTCAATTAATTTGAAATTGATTATGCATGGATAATGTATTTCAAGCTCAGAATCTGATATTGTTAATATAAAATTAGTTTTTATCCTTTAAAGGCTTCTGTTAGTATTGAATTCCGGTTTGTTTGGTTTTTTCGCTTTTTATTTTATTTCTTTTATTTTTTCTTTTCTTTGGGGGGGGGGGGGGTTATCACTTAACTGATAATATGATAGAGGTACCAACATTTACTCCCTTTCTTTGCATATCGCTGGTCCTCAGCTGCTCTTTGACCAGACCCCTGGAAAAGACAACCTCTTTTTTCCTGACTGTATAGATTTTAATGTTTTCAGCAAAACAAGACCACTAAATTGATCGCCTGAGTACAGAGATATAGTTTTAGTAATATTTCTTCCTGTTGTCTTTTTTCATGCCGTCAATATTGAGTGTCCTTGCTGACCATCCACTGGGTAATCCCTGCAGCTGATCTCCCCAAGATGTGCCGCCTTTGATTTGTCTCTAAAGTGGGAATTGGGACTGACAACAATGCTGAGTTCAACGTATTCTAGTTTCAAATTGCAGAACAATGGGATTTGCTTCGTGTTTTAGCGCTAACTACTATTAATACAACCCAAAAAATATATGTATCTCTATCTAGAGTCTTGTATCCAGAAAAAAACTCTCTCTGCTTTCCTTAATTACCAAGACAGAGATTGGTGATTTCATCAAAGTCAGAATTTATTGTCTTCTCATGAGAAGAAGAACAGCATGGACCCAGTCCCCAGAAAAGGTCTGGTCTGATCTAACCTCCTCCTTTCTGTTCTACCAATTCAGTCCCTTTTCCATTAGTGTCATTTTCATGCAAGATGTAACCCATGGAAGTCACAATAATTATGTGTAAAGGGGACGTGTCCCCTCTATTTCTGAAAGCTATCCAATCGGACTCCCTCACATTTATAAAAACACAACGGCTAAGGATACTTAAACGTCTAAAACGCTTCTCCCTGTTTTTCTGGTTACCAACAACAGCTCACCGCACCGCTGCATTTTCCAAGCATAAATACACAGAATGCAGCTGAAAACTGGGCAAGGTAACATCTCTCCCACTGATATCTCACTATGTTCAGCCTTTGCTTTTTTTAAAACCCTTTTTTTTTTTTTTAAATGGCCTTAAAATGAGCCCTGGGTCATGTTATATGACGGCTCAACTAAACAAAGAAACGTTTAGGAGGAATTTACCTTCCTTTACCCCAAGTATGGATGATGGGTTTCCAACATCTGTTCCTTCCCCAGACACTATTTACATCAGAAGATTCCCAACAAAATTTCCCAACAAGACAGTTGTTTTCCCCAAATGTCATGTTTGTCCCGTTAAATATTGAATCATCCATTCTTTGGATAATGTTGAGCACGTTTTGAAGCAATATGGGACGATTTATTTATTTTGACGAATGTCTGATAAACGTCAGTCAGACACGTATCAACATTAAGTCTGATATGAACAAATTGTTTTTGTGGCGGGATTTAGCAGGACCCCTCGGTCGCAACTGCATTCACGTTTGCCTCGAGACGAGCACTACACGGTCGTCTCACGCTCCTTTCAGTTACGCTCTGGAGCGAAAATACTTGAAAAAAATACAGATAGGTGTGAGAAGAGGTAAATCCCTGGCTGAAGAGCATTAGCGGGGACAAAATGGATACTTTAGCAGTCTATGTGCTCATTTGGTTCGGCTAAGACGCGAT
The DNA here is from genome assembly GCF_011125445.2 of Fundulus heteroclitus. Taxonomy (NCBI): domain Eukaryota; kingdom Metazoa; phylum Chordata; class Actinopteri; order Cyprinodontiformes; family Fundulidae; genus Fundulus; species Fundulus heteroclitus. The sequence continues at coordinate 19,347,203 of NC_046383.1, read as the reverse complement.
GTGGGGTTATAACAGTTGTAAAGGCGTCAGCTGAGACCTAGATATGGAGTCACGATGTTTCTGGGGTTTATTTTCTTTCTGATTCAACTGCTTATAGTTTTTGAGGTGTTTGAAGTGGTTTGTACAAGCATTTACAATCAGAAATTTCTGTGGATATGTCTGTGTTTTACTATGTGGACTTAAAATAATTAAAAGACATTAAAAAAAAATACATTCGTCCCCTGGTACCGGGGATTGATGCTATGCTAAAGGTTCGGTTAAAGCAACTGTAAAGATGATTGAAATTCAGACATGTATCGAGATGGTAGTGGAAGTTTTAAAAATTAAAGATTATCCAAAATAAAACTCTCCACTAACTGCAGTTAAAACAAAAACCTTGGCAGACCATTAACGTCACCGTGAGCCGCACGGGACGGAGAGAAAAGCCACACGCGGCTGGTAAACCGCACATTAGCCACTCCTCCCCTAGCCGATGTGTAATCCCTAAAATTTCTAATGCTTCTGACCCCATTGATGTCACACCACAGTTTTTCACCCTCTAGTGTCTGCTGGAACTTTCCCAGGTCCCAGCAAGAGAAAAACAATAACAGTAGACATAGCCAACTGTGCTACTGCACAGGGAGCTGCAAGCCCTGCAGAGTTTAAAGCAGAAGCTTCTCTCAAAACTTAAGTACAACAATCTACCCCTTATATCATGTGATCTAAAACAAAAATAAAGGGGAAAAAATATGTACGTTAAATAAACTCACATCAAATAAACTGGACTACGCTAAACTAAACATCCAAATATCAGACCTTTTCCAACAATCAGAATTACATGGTCATCCAATGTGTAGGCATAAACCTTGTCCAAAAGCTTTTCATTTTTCAAGAATGTATAAACATCCATTATACATTGAGGCAAGGAAACTCCTCCACTCCCCCTCTGTCTCAGGCAGGCATCACGCAGGACATAATGAATGACCTAATGAAAAATAATAAAACTAATAAAAGGAATAACAATAAAACAATAAAAACAACAACTGTGGCTTGTATTAGGCAAGGCATGTTTATTTATTTTGCACTTTTCAGTAACAAGACGATTCAAAGTGCTCTTCGTGAACAGTAAAGCATTAAACAAACAAGGAAGCATTAAATAAAGTCAGATAAAGCACCATAATTCTGAAATCATTTCCTTTTATGTAAGTATTTTTCCTCCCCTCAAGAGCATCCCAGAAAGAACAGCACAGAAATGTTACAACCAACAAGCAAGCAGTTAAAATCAACATGTCTCCAGAGCTATCAGAGGTCCCTCTGATGTAATTCAAGGGACTGCTGATATAGTTGGAGGAGTAACAGTAATTATTCAGTTAATTTGAACAAAAAAAGTTTTTTATTCCAAAGGAACATTAAGCAGGATGAGGGCATATGGCCTAGGAAGATGTGGTTATTTATCTGCTTCTTTAACCCAGTGGGTATCTACTTCATCACAACCTCTGCATGAAATTGCATCCCATAGGTCAAACTCTGCTCCTACAGTGGCATTTCTGCAAATTGTACAATTTGTTTTGTTTTGACCCTGCTGATTGTGCCCCTCCTCTAAAAACAGCTCTTTCAATCCCAAGCATAAATTATTTTAATAGGAAAACACACGATAATAAATCAAGAAAAGTATTTATCAGAATATGAAATAAAATATTTTTAAATTGTCCCCCACGGAATATCCTCAACTGGGATTGACTGGCGACCTGTCCAGGGTGTACCCCTAGCTGGAGATAGGCACCAGCACCATTTGTGATCCCATGAGGGATAAACGTGTAGGAAAATGGATGGATGGAATATCCTCAAAGCTTGACCTTTGAGCTTTTGATCCTCAGCTGATTTCAAAATGGTCTTATCATGATGGTCTTACAAGTATCCAAAATATTGGCCTAATTTGTAGAATCCCATAATTTTGGAGGCTTGAGCAGACATTTCTGTTTTAGTTGCAGTACGTCTTCCCCGAAACTGCAAAAGAACCCTTTTCATTATTTAATTGCTAATAATTGATCAATTATTATATCTGACATACCCCCAGTTGATTACCTCGTCTTTTTCAAGTTGGTAGTCTGTGATCTCTTTTCAAGGTCTCATATGTAGTGGTGTCACTCAGCAGTGTAAAAATGTTGTCCTGGTAATCAGGAGTGTGAGGACCCCAGTGCACCTTCCTTTGTCAGCAGGGAATATGGTGATATTTTTGGTCCTGGCTAAGGGCTTCTATGGCTTTCCTTTCCTGTGGTGTGAGGTTAGAAGAAGGCGGTCTGGCATTGGAGAGAGTAGCTGTTATTTTCATCCTAACTTGTTCTGACTCTCTTTCAGCCAGATTGTTGCTCCTGATGGCAGATTTAGTGGCAGTGATGAGTTCCACATGGGTATTTCTCGTAGAGAAATGGCCAAATCAGCCTTCACCCAACACAGCCATTTCTATCTCCGTCAGAATACTGCTGGAAACGTTTTTAACCCATTTTTTTCTGGGTTTATGCAGCACTAGTGGTGCATTCTTATCAAAGTAGGCTGATAGGAGAGTGGATGAGACATGTGGTAAAGGACCACAGGCCGGAATCGAACATCAGTCAGCCACGTCGAGGACTAAGGCCTCCATACATGGGTTGTGCTCTCTACCCCTGCGCCATCGGAGCATGACCCAGTTATTGACTCACTTGACCTGTACATTGGTGTTGGTAGCCTCATGTTGTAAACTAGTACTCTGTGCAATGGTATGATTTAAAAGGTTCTAGTCCACAATTTTACAGTGCTCTATCCCATATATTATCCCCATAAATGTAAGAGTTTCCTGCACCCTTAGAAGATTTGCCCTAATACATGTTTCCGCGTATGTATTTGAGGCCCTTAGGTGTTCTAACATAATTTCCCTTCTTCCAAACACAATGGTTCAGGCCGATGCTCAATTTTTATCTTTTTTGACCACAGAACTCTATAGAGACATTTCCAAGTCATTTATATGTATTCACTGATACCTGTGGAGAGGCCTTTTTTATATCTTGTTCCCATATCAGGACTGCAAGGTTGCATTTTGTCAGAGCGTAGGGCTATGCTTGGTGAGTGCGGTCCCAATTGTCCCCAAAGGCTCCAGAGTGGTTTTGGACTGAACCCTCACCTTTTAGGCTCTAACCAAAAGTCTAAATTACTACAGCAAATACCTGCTATCTAAATAACAGCACTAAAGATGGTCTCTGGAGCTCAGTCTGGACATAGGCCTGCAGATCTGCATGATAAGTCCAAGTTTGCTTACGGTCAACTGGTTGGAAAAGTGTGCTTTACAAGATTCAGGATTATCTTTAATACAACTTGCAGCATGGGTGTATATCCATAGTACTGTTGAATGTGTGATGCATTTTAAGTTTTAGCAAACCTGTCACCCAAGTGCAATGTGGTTAAAATCCTTAGTTTTGCTGGGAGGAAAGCTTAAATTTAGTTTAACAGGACAATTCTTTAATTTGTCCCAGAAGTAGTATAAATTGGTAATGGGGTTGGCAGATCTTTAGTGCATCTGTAAAGACAACGTTTTTGCCAATTCATTTTAAATTCTCAATGCAGGGATTTTCCAAGAGGGTGGCATAGTGTTGAGAGCCCAAGAGACCTCAGGTCAGTGGTTCAAAACCCTTACTATAGGTCCCAGAACACTGCTCTAAGTGAGCATAGAGCCAAGACACATTCACCACCTTTGTGAATGTTAAGGCAAATTATAAATTTGAGTCAAGTTAAAGTCTAGTCTTGGATTCAAACTGGCCGGTTTGTATCATTTTATTGCAGCATCCAAAGTTTAAGTTGGGGGTTTACTCTTCATACAAGTTAAACAGAATGCACAAGCTCATTAAACAAGGTCAAGAGGCAAAGTAAATTTTAGACCGATTTATTGAGTCTTAAGTTAAGAATGAGACTTAAGTTCACAGGAAAGTTGGTTGATTGAACTCAGCCACTTCAAATCCCCTGTGGGACACCTGGGTAGACCTTCTGCTGCCCAGTTCCAGGGTTCTGGGGTGTCTGTGGACCATCAGAACCATAGTCTTTCAGGTAGTGGGTGGTCTGGTAGTAGTCTTTGCCCTTCTCATGGTCTCTGCTGAAGGTAGTGTAGGTGCCAGGAGGGTACAGACCATACAGGAGGCTGTAGTCAAAAACAGGGTAAGGATAGGGAAAGGGGTATGGAGGAGGATAGGGGTATGGCAGAGGATAGGGAGGCTGGTCGCCCCACAAGCCACCCACACCATGGCTAGGCAGAGCCACAGGTGGAAGAGGCTGGCCAGGCCCCGTAGGGTAAGATGGGTAACCAAACTCCTCCGTCTGCTGCTGGTAGTTTCCAAGCTCAGCTTCCTTCACAACATTGGAAGTCTCTCCAGACTGGAGAACAGGAGCAGGTGGTGCTGGAGGGAGTGGTGGGCCAACAATGCTGGTGCTTTGAGGCTGGGCATCAGTGGCTGCTCCCTCAAATGGTTTGGGTGCAATAAACCAATTCATTTCTGGATAATTGAAAAAGAGTTAGTGGATTTAAGGAAACCATCCTAACCAGCTTGTAGCAACTTGCAATCTTACCTGGTAGATTAGGCCGGGTTCCAGACTGGGGAGGGCTGGCAGCATGTGCTGCTGGAAGTGGCACAGGGGAACCAGACTGAACTGGTGAGTATGAGCCTGCAACATGTCCTCCTTGAAGAGGTACCAGAGAACCATCTGTTGCAGCATGTCCTGCAGCAGGGACAGCTGAGCCAAGGGCAACAGGCACTGGCTGTGCCTGGACGTACCGGGGTGCAGCTTGGTATTGTGCCACTGCTTTTGCTGGCTTAGAAACACCTCTAGAGGTGCTGTAAAAGGCAGGTTCCACATAACCTGTGCCACCATGTGGGTCACTTGGTCTGCTATGGTCTTGAGGCTTTGAGCCTGGAAGTGGGAGGGGTAAGTTTACTTTTTATGATGATACATGCTCTACTACATTTACTGCAAACAAACTTGCCCACCTTTTACTGGAACACCATTAACATCCACAAACGGTAAGGCAAAGAGGAAAACCCTGAAACATGTCACAGATTAAGGAGATCCCACCATTGATCAAAACATTACACCACAACCATTTACCTTACCTCAACAAGACCTGCGTAGTCACCATGGTGAACACCTGCTGTGATGACAGATAAGAAGGAGCTGGTTTATAAACGCTGCAGAGGGCCAATTTTGTCCAATCAGAGCCTTCCTACCTAACAACACACAGCTGAGATCATCGACTCCCAACAAGGGGCCCAAAATACAGCAGACGGGTAAAATAATGTTAGATATGTATGATCCAGTTAATTTCAAAATGAAAATTGAACATGTTCCACTATATTTCAGTGTTAGCCAAAGTAAGACCTAACTCTAGATAAGGTACCGATTTCTAAGCATCAATAATTGACTGACTGCAGTTTAATAAGTTAAAGTTTCAAAAATTATGAGCGTTTAAGTCCAAGCCAGTTTGGAACAAACAGTAATAGCTCAATTCAGTTTAAGACTTAAGTCATAAACTGTGATTATCAGATCAGTGAGGAATCAGAGCTAAAAAACAATGTTTGTATTTTAAATTTAGAAATAATAAAAAAAAAACAGTGGCATATTATTCCATTTATCTATAAGGCTGTAAACATGAGCAACATAATCTCACAACATAGTTGTAAATTGTGCTAATGATCTCGCTCTGGTGTTAATGAACCCATTAAAAATGTAAGATGAGCTGATAGCAGGGTTCAATAAAGTGAGAAGCTCTGCAGTCAGCAGGGGGCCCCCAAGAGCCCTTGAATTTTCAGACAAGGTAAAGATCCATACACTTATTTGTCATGAAGTTGGATTTGTAAATATAGAAGACTTCCTCCTACTTTTTACAACCTATTTTTGTTCCACTGACATATGAACAAAAATTGGCATTTTTAATCTCTCTTTAGTTTCAAATCTCGAGGTAAATGGAAAGCAACATAAATCCTCGTCAGTGCAACTTTCCTTCCTGTTTGCTCTCAGTATGATGACTACACAGCTCTTCTGAGGGTGTTTCAGGATCTTCCCTTTCCCACTAATATTTTGTCACTGTTTAAAATCCATTTGGGCTCTGTTTTGTACCCCTGTGGAGGTTTTCTCTTCGCTTTGCTCCTTCTAAATACACATAGCTTTATTGCAAGAGAAACAGTTTTTTTTATTATTTTTTTTAAATCAAGCCACTCCAAACCAGAGATTTGCTGAACATTCATCTGTCCGTGGATGGCAAATTTGTACATGTCTGCTCTCAGGCTCAAAATCCCAAGATCAAACTAACAGTGATACAAACACCAGAACAGCGAATGTGGTTGTGCAAGATCAGACTTCGTGACAGTCCAGTCAGGTATTTAGTAGCTTGAACTCTAATCGTTTTGAAGTGGTCTACTTTTTGTTTTTTGTTTTGTTTATTTAGGAAGGATATTTCAGTTCCCAACAGGGAGTTGCTCAATTAACTCTCCCAGATAACCAGCCAGCAACAACGCTGGATGATTACATTGTGGGCATCTTGGAGTAATCTATATTCAAGATTATTTCCAGGTTTATGTTGCGTAGCCTATAGGTCCGCTCCTTGTGTCTTGGCTGAATTATCGGGTCCAAAACTTGATTCTTCACAGGTTTCCCTTGGTCACAAATGCCAAACCACACTGCTGCTCCCTCTGGCTGTTTTCATTCACTGGATTAAAATGTACACATTTCTCAGATCTTTTGCCTCAGCCATGGTGGTAGTGAGGAGAACATGTCAATAGCTTAAAAGATTCTTAAAACCGCAGTGATTGTTATCTGTTTGATTGCGTGCTTACTAACAGGTTGTGGGCTGCCCTGTCAGCGGCTCGGTCAAGCTGCACGCTTGACCGAGCTCTGCAGGGGAAACTCTGCGACAGCAAGGATGCTTCTTCCACGTGCGTTTCCATCACATAAAGATAAAGGATGTCCAAAAATCGGCACGGCAGCCCAAAGCTCCTTTCCTCCCCATAATTTTGTTCTTACTGCTGACCCCGTTAAAGGTTACAGAACTTTAGCTAGGAGCTATTATTAAGAGTATTTGGATGGAGCCACACTCTCCCTGCCACTGATTCAATACCTTGCAGGTTACCACGCTACCACCGCCCCACCCCCAATCCCAACCACGTCTCTAGCTGTAATTGGCTAGCATGTTCATTTGAGTGGTTGAATTGTATGATTGACAAATCAAGATAGGAAGAATACACAGTTCGCAACTGGTAAACATGTTAAAGGTGTATATGGAAACCGAATCTCAAAGGTTTATATGCAGCTTACACTTTGAAATTATTGTTTCAATATCTCTTCCAGGTAGGATTATTGCTGAATCAAATTTCCTTTATTTAAATGTCATTTATTTTGGGGGGGTTTTTGCACAATGGGAGGCAGATGTTGTTGACCAGCATGTTCGGTCTGAGGGATTCTGCAAAGTCAACAACACAACGCAAGCCACTGCCCACTGCTGTGTTTTGGTCCCCATCGTCCTCAGCTGTGTGTTGTTAGGGAGGAAGGCTCTGATTGGACAAAAAAAACTGGCCCTCCTCAGCATTTATAAACCATCTCCTCCCCCTTTCCTTTGTCACTGCAACTGTTTAATATGGTGACTGCACAGGTATTTTTGAGGTAAGGTAAATGTTTATGGTGTGATGTTTTGAGCAATGGTGAGGTTATCCTAATGTTAGATATGTTTCAGGGTTTTCCTTGTTACCTTGCTATTTGTGGATGTAAATGGTGTTCCACTAAAAGGTCAGTTCTCACATCTGTTTGCAACAAATATAAATTGTTGTTTTAAGTTAAAGCCTATGCTCTTGTTTCCCCCCTATAGGCTCAGAATCTCAAGGCCAGAACAGACCCAGTGACCAGCATGATGGATCAGGCACAGGTTATGCTGAACTTTCCTTTTACAGCTCACCTGGAGATGCTTCTAAAGCAATGGAGCAATATATAGATCCACCCCAGTATGCTCAGGCAGTGCCTGATGCAGAATATGCTGCCAGTGATGTTTCTTTTATGCCTGCTCAAGCAGGAGATGTTGGCTCTTATCTACCAGTACAAGCACACTATGGTGCTGGTACTTTTGAACATGTTCCTGCTGATTATGACGCTGGTTCCACTGTGCCTATTCAAGCAGGATATGCTGCCAGCCCCCCACAGTCTGGAGCTCAGGCTAACCTACCTGGTATGTTCCTGAAATGCGGATGCTAATGAACAGGCTGCTTCTTGTAGTCACGACTACTAAATTCCTTGCTTTCTCCAGAGCATGAGTGGCTTATTGCCCCTAAAGCCTTTGAGGAAGCCACAGCAAACACCCAGCCTCAAGGCACCAGTGTTGTTGGGCCAGCACCCCCTGCTCCAGCCCTCCAGTCGGGGGAGACTTCCAATGTTGTGAAGGAAGCTGAGCTCGGGAACTACCAGCACCAGACGGAGGAGTCTGGTTACCCGGCAGATCATATGGGACCTGGCCAACCTCTTCCACTTCTCACTATGCCAAGTCATGGAGGGGGTGGCTTGTGGGGCTACCCCATTCCATACCCTTACCCTGAATTTGATTACCAGCTCTTGTATGGTCTGTACCCTCCGGGCACCTATAGTACTTTCAGCAGAAACCACGAGAAGGGCACAGACTACGTTCAGGACATCCACTATCTGAAGGAGCATGACCCTGATGCTCCACAGATGCTCCAGACCTCTGAGCAGCAGGATGTCTTACTAATGACCACTTAAAGCTTCGCTGGTTCCCAGATGAAGGGTACGTATGAGAACTTTCTGCATATAACTGCATGTTTGCTCTTCTATAACTTTCTTTCTTCCCTGTAGGTTCTGACTGATTGGAGGTCACACTTTTCAATAAACTCATGCCGTGAGGAAGATGTCATCGCATTTCTTTAAAACTACTACTTTTCCCATTTTTGCTTAAACCTTGCCAAGGTGACTTGGCTATAGTACCTCAAGGGGAAAATTGGTATCACTGATGCAAATAAAATACTGGGTTGGATCTAAACCTTTAAAGACCTCTTGACCTGGCACAGCAGGTTCCACATGTGCTCCTCAAGGACTTACCTTTGTGCCCATCTTGCTTGGGGTGGCTCATGGCATAGGAAACTCTACCTTGCACCCTCAGGTGGCTAGAATAGACAAAATGCTACTAAAGAGTGGCACTACATCAACATAGTTTTACTCAAAAGTAAAATGTCAACAAAGAAATTACTAAAGAGTAGGGGTTTCTCAAGCAACTTTTTTATTTATTTTTTTTAATTGAACAGATGACATTTCAAATTCTGGTATTTAAAAGGCACACGTGTGTGTGTGTGTATAGTGCCAAGTATTTCCTGTGTAAATATTGCTTACTGGACATTAATTTGACCTCCAAGTGGCTCAATGAGTTAAGCAGATCGGAATAAAACAGCTTGTGAACAAATGGGTCTCACTTCTATATATTTTTTATTTATTTATTTTGTGTTAATTACTCACAGTAGGTAAGAGTAGCCAGACATTTTACTCAAGAGTAGCCATTTTTGAGTAATGACTCTACAGTACAGCAGTGTAAAAATACTCACTTGTTTATAAAGCTACTCTGTAACTCTTTACTACCCACCTCTGCTCTGCCACTGAAATAATTAAAGAAATGCTGCTAGATCATTTCCATAGCACAATATAAATAAATAAACCCATTTCCAATGCTCAGTCTTGCCGAAAATGACGTTCAGATTACCAAATGCATGGTTAAGAAATCAACTATGCATCTGGATAAATGGCGAACAGAGCGTGCCTAATAAAATGGCCGGGCAGTATTTCTTGTATGCAATACATAATGTGGTCACCAGGTGGCAGAAGTAGGCAGGGTCCCGCTGGACATTTAATCCTGGTTATTTCTAATCGCCAACATGCATCTCTAACGCTGAAGCTTTCTATTTGATTAAAAACTTGATGCCTTGACATTTATAAATCTTTTTGAGGGGGCGGGGGTCTTTTGGACCGGGGAGATTCGCCCCGCCCAAAGCGTCCTTCCTGTTTGTTTCCAGGGGGGAAAAAAAACGGGACTTCATGGAGAATGGTGTTGCTGTAGGCTTTCGCATCACGTAAGCGATATTCCGCCATGAAGAGACATTAGGAAAAAGGAGTAAGGACTCATAGGTCTGCGACTCTGATGCACGACTGCTCCCCCGTCAACAACCAGCTGAGATGCGCATCCAGGCAAGGCTGGCGGCTTACAGACTGCCTGCTTATAAATAAAACTCATTTAATTTTAAAAAACGTCAAGCCCCGTTTCTTATAAAGCTACTTCAAGTACATTTCAAACCTGTCTAAAATATTCCAGAATCCATTTATTTTATCTGCGATCAATGTTTTTCCTTCCCTATACCACAGAGCCGTGGGCATCTATCAGATGGGTTAAAATCCACAGCCTTCAGCTTGTGAAAATATTACAAAGTTCATTTGAAGATAACGGGAGGCTTCACCAAACAGTACTGCTGCCTAACAGCACCTTCTCCCGAGAGACGAAGGAAACCTGGAAGACGAAGCAAGTTGCAGATTAAGGTAAGACTAGGATTGTGAGTCGTGTCTGTTCCTGTAACAATTTTGTCACAAATATCTTTGAACGTCAGTCTGGCTCTTGATTCAACAATGTCCTAATCTTAGTCCCTTGCTAAAGCCGATACTCCTTGAAATGTTCCTTTTTTTCTTTCTCATTTTTTTAGGCCAATCCCAACCACAATTTAGTGCATTTATTTGGGAATAAAATTTTCACTTTTTTAATTTAAAACCAATTGTCCTTCCCCTTCACAAGTGTGTGTGATACTTTTTTTTGGTCTATCCCTTAAGATCAACTGAGATTTGTGGGATTGTTAGGTTCAAACACCTAAAACATTCATTAACACAAAGAGAGACAACAATGAGGTTAGTTTTCATAAATCTTGCAAGGAGAGGAGCTGAGATGCTTAATACAAATCTCCAAACTCGCTCTGAAGACACTCTGTCCCCTCCTTGCGTTTATTAGGGAAACCCTGGTTTCATTTGTCAAGCTAAGGGGTAGGGATAAGCAAAACACTCTGTGACCTTAGGAACACAGAGGTAATACTAAGCAGTCCACACAGTACATTTATACATAAGCACTCCAGATGGCTGAATACAGTTCATCACAGTTTCAGACATATTTAGAAAAACACTTATCGCTGTTTAAGGCAAACTACAGCAGGCTAAAGTATGCATTTGCAGAACATGGAGAAACCAAATTCCTAAATGTCTAATAATATAGCTATTCATAACAGTGCTATTGCGGTATTTGGACCTCATCTGAACTGTAATCGGTCTTTTCTGACAGTTATCACTTAGCTTTACCCAGCATTTACTTTCCCAATTTGCTTTTTGTGTCCTTTTTTTACACCCTTTGTCACTTGCATTGTTGTGCAACTATATATTTGTGTTAGGATGTGTTTGCATCCTGTTCACAAACAAAAAAGTAAATAGTGTGCACAATGTAATGAACCTATCATCTAATGTGATTGAGACGATGTGCACAGGTTGAGTTGCGCACCAAGTCAACCTTTCAAACAGCCTTTATGGCTGGTGGTTAACCCCGTCTGATGTCAGGTCATTGATGCTCCACTGATTCAATCAGCTTAGCTGGTTGTTTTTCCTGCTCACCTCAGTTTGGTGTCTGAAGGAAAAAGAAGCAGAACTTGTGCTCATGCAGAGTGAAACTGGGAAGTTTTAGTTCAAACTTTCAAATATGCTTGATGCAACAGCTTTTTTTCTGAAGTCTTTGCACACTGAGTCATTTACAGCACTTTATCTTTACATTTTGCTTTCACGTGAAAATTAAAGAAAGAAAAAACAGAAGTAGATGGGTTGAGAGAGTGACTGTCCCATGGTTTCATTCTATTTTGGCTTTTCTTTCTGAAAAAAAAACATACATATTAAAAAAAAAATCTAGAAGTTGCTGAAATTTGCATTTTTCCTGATGATGCCAATGATGAGGGACTTTGGTAGTTATGCAGACACAAATGTGTTTGTGGGAAAAATAATCCCTTTATCATTGACTAACTTTAGCAGGGGACGGGTGGGTGACTGGAAAAGGCTTCATTGGGACACTAGCTATCGTTTGAGCAGACACATACACATTTGTGGCCTGCTGGAGGTCATCTTGCAGGGCTCAGGCTGCTCCTCCTGTTCCTCCTTGCTCAAAGGTGGAGGTAGCATTACCTGTCATAGAGTCTGATTTGACTCGGATAATAAACACGTCCCTTCCGTCAGGTGTTTTCCCCCAGTCCCTAAAAACAGCAAATATCAAACCACTGCTGAAAAAGAACAACTTAGACAAACTTCTACTCCAGAACTACAGGCCCATCTCAAACCTCCCCTTTATCAGTAAGATTATTGAAAAAGCTGTATTTCAACAATTAAACACCTTCTTAACAACGACCAGCCGCTTTGACGTTTTCCAGTCAGGTTTCCGTGCTCACCACAGTACAGAGTAGGGCTGTGCATAAAAATCGATATAAAGATTAATATCGATATTTTTAAAAACGATTTAATATCGATATTCTGGCTTTCAATATCGATATACCTCCCAACCTCTAGGGGGCGTTTTTTTTTTTTTTTTTTTTTTTTTTTTTTTTTTTTTTTTCCAGTGTCCTGTCTAGCAATATGGCAATAGGAATTGATATCTCAATGCCAGATAGAGCTCGACAGATTTTGCTTTTACAAGTGGAGCAAACGGCTTTCGCCATAGTGCTCCACTTGATTTATGCTTGTAAATAGCTTTATTATGATTCCTGCAAGGAGAATTTCAAATTATATGGACATGACAATGGGAGGGTAAAGGAAGAACAAAAAGTGAAAGAAGAAAAAAAAGAGTAGAGGTGAAAGAAAGAGGAGATAAAAGGGAGAGAATGATAAAACCTTCTTTGTCTGCTCCATCACCTGGAAAGAGACACAAAAAGAACAGCACAACCAACAGACATAAAGCAACAGATACACTCGAATAACACCTAGATGCCATTGCTAAATCATATATATTATTATGTAAGCTGACATGTGTAATGTGATATTTGAAAAAAGAAAGTGAAAGAACATAAATAAATAAATAAATAAATTACAAGATTACTGTATATAAGTGAACACTTAATACCTGGGACCCAGCACCTGTGGGAGATGTGAAAGTGCACTAGTTTAGGTGAACATTATCCAGAAATAGCTTGATAGTGATTGTGGAGAACCGAAGACCCTAGGGGGCGTTATTACAGCGCAACCATTACAGTTCACAGCGAAGGAGAGCGAGTGAGACGAATTTGTGGAACGGCCGACAGGATTTTAGAAGCTCCTTTGACCCTAAAATCAGATGTTTGGGCACATTTTTGGTTTCTGTGACACGTTAAATGCATTGAAGCAAATGCACTTTATTTTCCTGTTAATATGTCTGTGATCAATAAATAGAACATAAACATAATATTTGGCTGATTTTGGTGATTGAATCACTGAGCATCAATTCAAAGTAATAAATATCGATATTGGAATCAAATCAAGCTGAGCTATGTATCGAGAATCGTATCGTATCGTGAGCTGTGTATCGAGAATCGTATCGAATCGGCTCATCCTAGATGATACCCAGCCCTAGTACAGAGACCGCCCTTATCAAGGTTTTTAATGACATCCATATAAATACAGATTGTAGAAGAACCACCGTGCTGGTTCTATTGGACCTCAGTGCAGCATTTGATACTGTCGATCACTCAATTCTGTTAAAGCGCCTGGAGAACTGGGTCGGTCTCTCTGGTACAGCTCTCAACTGGTTTAAATCCTACTTAAAGGACAGGGAATTTTTTGTGTCAGTAGGTAACTTTACATCAAAGATGACAAAAATCACATGCGGGGTTCCCCAAGGGTCCATCCTGGGTCCCCTCCTATTCAATATCTACATGCTCCCTTTAGCTCAGATAATAAAAAATAACATCAGCTACCATAACTATGCAGACGACACACAGCTCTACATCACCATGTCACCAAGTGACTATGAACCCATACAAACACTGAGTAAATGCCTAGAAGAAATCAATGCATGGATGTGCCAAAATTTTCTTCAGTTGAATAAAAACAAAACAGAAGTAATAATATTTGGACCAATAGAGGAGAGATCAAAAGTTAGCACACAGCTTCAGTCACTTCAGCTAAAAACCACCAATCAGGCCCGAAACCTGGGTGTAGTGATGGACTCAGACCTGAACCTTCAAAAGCATCTAAAGACAATTACAAGGTCGGCTTTCTACCACCTGAGGAACATTTCCAGGATTAAAGGACTAATGTCTCAGCAGGATCTGGAAAAACTAATCCATGCGTTTATATTTAGTCAAATTGATTACTGCAACGGTGTTTTTACAGGTCTGCCTAAAAAGTGGATCAGACAGCTGCAGCTGATCCAGGATGCTGCTGCCTGCGTCCTCACTAAGACCAAGAAAGTAGAGAACATCACCCCAGTTCTAAAGTCCTTCCACTGGCTCCCTGTATCTCAGAGAATAGACTTTAAAATCCTTCTGTTAGTCTATAAATCCCTGAATGGCTTAGCACCTAAATACATCACAGACTAGTTATCTGTGTATCAACCATCCAGACCACTAAGGTCTTCTGGCTCCAGCCTGCTCTGCAGAACCAGAACCAAAACCAAACACGGAGAAGCAGCATTTAGTTCCTATGCTCCACTTATCTGGAACAAACTACCAGAAAACTGTAAAAGTGCGAAAAGCATGAGTTCCTTTAAATCGATATTAAAAACACATTTGTTTAAGATGCCTTCGACTGTTCTAGTTAAACTGTTTTACTGTTTTTAATGTTCTTTTTTGTTCCTACTTTCTATCCCTACTTGCTTTTATTCTGTTTTATTTTCCTATATTTTAACCATGTAAAGCACTTTGCATTGTCTCTGTACTGAATTGTGCTATATAAATAAATTTGCCTTGCCTTGCCTTGCCTTACCTTGGTAGCGCCTCCATGCTCTGAGCACTACGCTGACAGACACAGCAAACCTTCTTGATGTGACTGACTTGGAGTAACATTGTGTTGTTTAAATGTTCCCTGCACGTCAGGTAAAGACGGGAAGGGGTACCCGGTGTGTCAACTTGATCACGCTGTTGTGGTTGTTTGAACGTGGAGAAACCAAATTCCCAAATATTTAATAATATAGCTATTCATAACAGCGCTATTGCAGTGTTTGGACGTCCTCATCTGAACTGTAATCGGTCTTTTCTGACAGTTGTGACCACTTAGCTTTAACCAGCACTCACTTTCCCAATTTGCTTTTTGTGTCTTTTTTTTTTTTATACCCTTTGTCACTTGCATTGTTGTGCAACTATATCTTTGTGTTGGGACGTGTTTGGCATCCTCTTCACAAACAAAAAAGTAAAATAGTGTGCACAATATAACGAACCCATCATCTAATGTGACTGAGACGATGTGCTCAGCTTGAGTAGTGCACCGACACTAATTGAAACAGCTTTTAGTGACTATCTGGGCTCCAAGTGAACCCTTCAAACAGCCTTTATGGCTGGTGGTTAACCCCGTCTGATGTCAGGTCATTGATGCTCCACTGATTCAATCAGCTTAGCTGGTTGTTTTTCCTGCTCACCTCAGTTTGGTGTCTGAAGGAAAAAGAAGCAGAACTTGTGCTCATGCAGAGTGAAACTGGGAAGTTTTAGTTCAAACTTTCAAATATGCTTGATGCAACAGCTTTTTTTCTGAAGTCTTTGCACACAGTCATTTACAGCACTTTATCTTTACATTTTGCTTTCACGTGAAAGTTAAAGAAAGAAAAAAAGGAAGTAGATGGGATGAGAGAGTGACTGTCCCATGGTGTCATTCTAGTTTGGCTTTTCTTTCTGAAAAAAAAACATACATATTTAAAAAAAAAAGAAATCTAGAAGTTGCTGATATTTGCATTTTTGCTGATGATGCCAATGATGAGGGACTTTGCTATGCAAACACAAATGTGTTTTTACTCTTAGGACATTTTAGTTTGAATATAGGGGAAAATAATCCGTTTATCATTGACTAACTTTAGCAGGGGGAGGGGTGGGTGATATGGACTTTAAATTTGATCACATTATGTTGTGGTACTATTTTAACAAAAAAGGTTGTGATAAAAGATTACATTTTCTTGTGTTTTTTTTTTAGATAACTGTATGGCTGTGACTGCATGTCACAGCAAGAATAGCTTCATAAACACAAATACTTTCCTTAAAAACATATTTAATAATATACCATACAACATGTTAAAACAAAATTCGCAATGAATGTGCAAATTCTCAGTTATCCGGGTCATCAGCACAGCAAACGTGCTTAAATCGAAGGCAAGCGGACTTTCAATCAGTTCTTTCTGAAAATGTTTCAACACCTATCCAGGAGTCTTTGTCAGTTCGGAATAGGCTTCATTGGGACACTAGCTATTGTTTGAGCAGACACATGCACATTTGTGGCCTGCTGGAGGTCATCTTGCAGGGCTCTGGCTGCTCCTCCTGTTCCTCCTTGCTCAAAGGCAGAGGTAGCAGTCCTGCTGCAGGGTTGTTGTCCTCCTACGGCCTCCTCCTGGTCTCCTGATGTACTGGTCTGTCTCCTGGTAGCGCCTCCATGCTCTGGACTCTACGCTGACAGACACAGTAAACCTTCTTGATGTGATTGACTTGGAGTAACATTGTGTTGTTTAAATGTTCCCTGCACGTCAAGTAATGACTGGAGGGGGTATCCGGTGTGTCAACTTGACCACGCTGTTGTGGTTGTCTGTGATTCTCCCACGCACTCGAGGCTCCTGGTGGCTAAATGAGTAACACAGATTACCTGCATGTCTTGTTGCTTCAAACTTTAATTATTCAACATATATAAATGACTCCAAGCTAGAGTTAATAACAGAGTAAAGCTTCTGCCATTGTAGAGAAGTTTTAGCTGTTTTTTTGACGGGCACCATCCATATTTTCAATTGTGCTGCTCAATCCACAAATGTGACGCGGTTCAAAGGGAAACGAGCTGCTTTGCCAGCAGTACATGGTTTATTGCAGAGCAACATTATTATTCTCAACTGATTTTAATGCTTTTAAAAAAAATTTAATTTGGATCTGTTTAACTTTTCTGACTGGCTGTACAGACTACAACCAGTGGCAACCAGGGGAGATGCCAGGAGGCTCTAATAAAAACATTGTGCTTTCAGGCTTCCCTTTAAATTAAACTAATATTAAACAGTACAATAAGCACTGCACGTTAAATTCATGGTTGCAAAAAATCAGTTTCCTCTGATTCCTTTTTTTGCTGTTGACTTTAGTTCACCTTTTGGATCATGTTCTCTCACCAGACCGAATTTTAGCCTGTTTTCTCTAGGGGGTGGGGGTGGGGATCAGGTGGACTAAAGTATACAGTCAGTATTTACAGGTCTGTCTACAAATAGCCACGATTTGTCCAATGTTAACCATATCTGCTCTTTGTGAATTTTCTGAGTTTGTACAACAGCGGCACGGAGTGGTTTAATGTCCAAGAAATAACGCTAAACCTGGCGGCTAAAGAAACATTAAAGCCCATTTATAAAAGTGGACATTTGGTATTTAACACTTCAGGTGTTACTCCGCTTTATCTGAACTGTTAATGCTCATGCAGAATTTAAGACGTGCAGCTATGTGAAAAAGTGTTCACATATTAATCCCACCTTAGTTTTCATTCTTGGAAAAAAAGGTAAATAAAATCCACTAAAACAACACTTAACCCTGTTGTAATTATTAAACACATCAAAAACGTGTTGTTTAACAATCGAATGTAAAGGTAGGACACCCTATCGTTTGTGGTAAAAGCGTCCCGATACCATGACACGTCCACTTCTGTGCTTTATAGTCAGGAGAAGCTCTTCTCCTATGTCACATGTCCTCTCTTCTGGTGTTAATTATTTTAGTTTTACACTCATCAGTGCGTTATTCCAGTAGTCCTAATTATTTTGGCCTTTGTGTTTTAAAGAGTAAACATTTAGTTTTGTGCCAGAGCAACTGTTCATTGTATGCAGCTCGGTGTCACATATGAAACACTTCAATGTGAAGACTTCTTGCTGCCGAGCAGTTTATAGCGTGACACCGTGTACGTGGTTGTAAAAACTGAGCTCTGTCAGCCTGGAGTCACTCATGTCTGCGCAAGTAATGCCTGCTCACACATTTAAGTTCACGATGGAAAATTTTTAATTAATTTCAGCTTTAATTAATTTGAACTAAACACCATGGTAGTATTTTTGTTTGACCTATAGTGACTGAACTGTTTAGAGTACTGTCATGTGTTTTATGACTTTTGCTTAGCATGTCACCATTATTGCCCCACACTCATTTGGGCATGCAAGAGTGGGTTGCCTGAGTCAAACTTTGCTTTTAGGAAGTGAGTAATGACTGGTTTGCATGCCAGAAGCTTGTGTCTTGTGATGGGGTGATCGTTGTGTAAGTGGTATGATAGTATGATTTACAATAATGATTGCATGTTCTTCTACCTCCAAAATCCTGCTGATCCAAAAACATAGCAACAAATTTAATATGCAAGGATTGCAATGCAAAGAAACTTAGTCCTGCTGAGGGTTATCCAGATGTGTTTTGATAACAGATCAGAATTTGCACCACCGAATCAGATTTCAGATGACTATTTCCTGTTATGGTGCAGTTTTTGGCTTGCCTGTCTCCCCATAAACTTTCCAGCACTTTCCACCTCTCATCCAGCCCAGTTACTTCATTCTCCACTCCACCTTCTGATCAGTTCCACCTGCCGTTCCTAATCAAGCCCGGACTTGGTTCACCTGTCAACACTCCCACTTAAGCCTCCCTCAGTCTGCTCCTCCCCGCTGGCTCGTCTTCACCTCGTCCTGCCAAGTGCTACCTACGTCTGCCAGTCAGAGCTTCCCACGGCTGCCAGTCAGAGCTTCCCACGTCTGTCAGTCAGTTTCCTCGGTACCGAGGAATCGGTACTTCTGAGCATACAGTAATTTTGCACCTCAGAATTAGTTTGTTTCTGAGCAAAAACAATGAATAGTGACGGTGATCTTGTTGCACTAGAAGCCACTTTGTCTAATTTTGCTGTGATTACTATTTACTCATCAACAATGTTCATTGGTTTTGTTCAAAAGGCCCTTTGGTTTTGTCTGGCAATTGCTTATTGAAGTCTTCCCATTATTAATTCAATTTCAATTAAATTCTATTTATATAGCGCCAATTCATGAAACATGTCATCTGAAGGCACTTTCCAAAGTCAAATCCAATCAGATTATACAGATTAGTCTAAAATAATGTCCTATCTAAGGGAACCCAGTTGATTACAGTGTTGACAAGCAGCATTCACTCCTGAAGAAGCGTAGAGCCACAGGGAGAGTCGTCTGCACTGTTGATGGCTTTGCAGCAATCCCTCATACTGAGCAAGCATGAAGCGACAGTGGGGAAAAAAACTCCAGCAGAACCAGGCTCAGTATGAACGGTCATCTGCCTCGATCGACTGGGGGTTACAGAAGACAGAGCAGAGACACAACAAGAGAGACAAAAAAGCACAGAAGCACACATTGATCTAGTAATCTGTTCTACATTAGATGGTAATAGCGGGTGAGCCGTCTTCTCTGGATGATGACACAGTTAACAGAACGCCAGACCAGGTGTACCTACTATGAAGAAAAAAGAGAGAGAACAAAAAGTTAAAAGCTGAAATGAAGACAAGCAATGCAAATTGGAGAACAGTAGAACTCAGTAGAGTGATATAAATAGGCCCTGATGTCCTCCAGCAGCCTAGGCCTATCACAGCACAACTATAGAGATAGCTCAGGGTAACCTAAGCCACTCTAACTATAAGCTTTGTCAAAAAGGAAAGTTTTAAGATTGGTCTTTAAATATACAGGGTGTCTGCCTCATGGACCAAAACTGGGAGTTGGTTCCACAGGAGAGGAACCTGATAGCTAAAGGATCTGCCTCCCATTCTACTTTTAGAGACTCTATCACAGGGGCGTCAAACTCGTTTCTTTATGGGGCCACTTTGGCATAATGAAGTCATTAAAAGGGCCGGTTGCACCTGTATAGATGATACTTTTGATTTAATAATTTCATTCCAGTTCACATAGAAGTATAAAAAAAAGGCACAGTAACATAAAAGTAGCACCATTAGGCCCAGTTTATACAGGTTAATATGAAAAAAAGTTGATATTGTGGTGAATTACACTTTAAACTCATCATTCAGCATCACTTTTTCTCTTTTTGGACATTTCTGGGTTGTTTTAATGTGTTGTGGGAAAACTAACATCTAGTGGCAGGAGGCTGTTACTACACAGTAAAAAAACAACATTTATTACAGGAGGCACAGTTTACACTTTAAAAGGATATAAGCCTCTAATTTATGACATGATATGCCTTTTTTGGCTCTTGAGGGCCAGATAAATTGCCTTGATGGGCCGGATTTGGCCCGCGGGCCGTGAGTTTGACACCTGTGCTCTATCATAATAGCTATATGTCTCCCTAACTTGATCAGATGTTGTTTAGGTGGTCTTATGCCATTGCGAACATATCCTTGCATTATTCCGCACTGTGGGCTGCTCTGAACATATAGCAAGTTTGTATATGAGTTTCATATACAGGTTTCCCATCAGTCCTTGAAATCCTTAAAAAAGTGAACCTGTACTTTAACGTTATTTTCATTCTGAAGTGAAGGCGTTCTGCTCTGCTGTTCCCGACATCATTCAAAACTGCAGCCAGTTAGACAACACAACAAACTCACACTTTCCACACTGAAACACCCGCCTGCACCCCCTCTCCGTTTGAACATGCTGGCGTGATCCTGTATCCTCACGTGATTGGCCCCCATGCTGACCAATTAAAGCAAAGTTCTGCTGAGACCAAAGGTGGGGGGCAGGAGCCCTGAGACCTATAAGCTCGGTCTATAGCAGCTGGCTCACTGCGCAGTTTTCTTTTCTGTTAAGTTGAAAGTGACTTTAAAACTTGTTTACCTGCACGTCTATTTGCCCGTCGCTGTCTGTCAGTCTCAGTCTATTGCTGATAGGCTAGCATTAGTAACTGGATGGATGGATGGATGGATGGATGGATGGATGGATGGATGGATGGATGAATGAACGAGCAACAGTAGTAACACTCCTTCTCCTACTGCCAGTGTACACCAGTACAAGTATACACAATAGCTCCAGTGCCTCATGTTGTGCCCCTGACACGCAGCAATACAGGAGATTAAAGTTTGAAAGCTGGAGAGACAGAAAACAAAACAGATGAAGAGGGAGACAAATGGATAAAAACAATAAAAGAAAGATAAAGAGATTAAAAACGGTAGAGAAATGAAGAGAGGTTTATACGGTGCATAGATGTAACGCCCTTTTGCTTTCTAAGGCTGGGATGTTTCACTGACAAAAGACTCAGCATTCGCTTAGAGTTGATTTTTAGAAATGCAAATAAAAATGCAAATTCAGATCTGCCTGAGGAAGAAGATATGCCTGTAAAGCTAGAATTTATTTCTCTGGAGATTGTTTTCTTTGAGAGTCCTGTAAAGACACAATTGAGCTCCAACGATGTTTTACACACTCATTTTACCTGTGGGGCAGTTTCCATGCAACTCTTATTTTTTCTTTAAGTGAGCCACACGACCTCTTGCTCAGCCTGCACGACCCGTTTCCACAGCATATGCATCTGCGGCGTGTCTCTGGTAGCTTCTGTGGCTGCAGCCAGGAATGCAGGAGTGTTTATTTTCACAGTTGTTAGAACCCCAGGGTTGGGGCTTTCTCTGCTGCGGAGCAGTGAGTGGCCAGAAAGGGGAGAAAAGGAAAAAAAATTGGGAGGGGTGAGAAAGATATAAAAAAAGAGGAAGGAGGAACCAGCCTATATAAAGGAAGACGGTTGTAGCGAGAGTTGTGCCAGTCGAGAGTTTTGAAGGAGTATCTTTGAAGCTTGGTTTGAGTTACTGTGACCAACGCAGAAAGGTGTGCTGCTTTTTTTAAAGGATCATTTCCATGCTTTTAGGAAGAAAGTTTTTCTTTTTAAATCTCATATTTGTGCTTTTTTATGTGTGTTTTTCCAACGTCCTTTTTTTTCTACCGGAGAACAACTTGAATTCTTGAGTCATATTGAGCATATTTCTAACATATATTTCATTTTCCAGCTTTTATGTAACATTAGAATCTTTCATTGAAAGTTAATCATCGTTTTTGCTTCTGAGATAAAAGTCAACGGTTTGTAACTTTTGGTCTAGCTGATGAAAGCCAGTGACTGAAAACGTTTCATTCTCTTATCGTCCTCTGGTTGGTAGGAAGCAGACGTAGAACCCGAAGCCACATGTGCGGAAGCAGGGGGGTGACACAGATACCAGGGAACATGTGTCTGTGAGCTTTTCGCTGCTGACTCTTTGCTGTCTGAGAGACCATGCCGGGGCAGGAGAACAAGTTGTCGGTGCGTCGCTGCCTCACCTTTGCTACGGGCCTGGTGGAGTGTCTCTGTTTTGCTGGAGCAGTGTTTGGATGGGCTTCCCTCGTTTTCGTCCTGAAGGAGGACCGTTACTACAGCTCTCTGTGTGTTAATGCCACAGGACTAAACGGCACACAAACTCTGGGTAAGTCTGATCTGCCAGGGATTAAAAGTTTGACTATAAGTCCTTTTATTATTAGGAAATATTTTACCAGGAGCTGCATTCTACCCATTCATTTTAATATTTGGTTTGTCTTCTCTTTATTGACTACAGACTGCAGCGCACAGGATGAAAGGTTCTCGCTGATATTTACCATCGCCTCCTTTTTGAACAACTTTCTGACGCTGCCCAATGGGTTCCTCTTTGATCGATTCGGTACAACCGTGACCCGACTCTATGGAATGTGAGTAAAACCCCTCAATCAATGAGAAATCAAAGAAAAAATACTCTTAAATTCTCAGTTTTAGACCAAATACTTCACATAATCTGGTGATATGACCACACGAACCATATCTCCATACCACAATTCAAATAATCAATAAAAGAATCACACAATGTGATGTTTATTTTGTATATTTGTGACTAAGAGATCATTTTCTGCAAAATAATGCTAGAGAATCCCCTTTGATTTGACTATAAGCCACTTAAATCTCCAAGGCTACAGGAAAAGCAATAAACTTTATTTTATGGGTCTTGTTTTATACGACAACACTTTCTTTGTGTTTAAAACACATATACCTCACTTAATGTCACCACTATGCGAGCATAGACAATAGATTAATGGGAGCAGGTTTTTTTTAATCCAGCTTTGATTTGTTTCTAAAGCGCTGTGGAGATTGTCTGTCTCCACAATATGTTGACTTTTAAGTCCAAAAATAAAAAAATTTAACCCACTAATGATGTGGGTTAGTGCAATGAGTTATTACGCATTGATCAGCAAAGAAACTCAACAATGGGTTGTGTATTAGTGTGATTATTGTGTAACAAGTACATGGTTTCACCAGTGGCTTTCCCCGGGACCTTTACAGATGTCTGATGTTTAAAATTCAAACTACAGTAGGATGGGGATTTTTTTAATAAAAAAATAATAATAATTGTATGTATGTGTGTGTGTATGATGTAATTATACACAGCTAAGATTATTTGATATGGAATTTGAAGATAGAAGCATTGCTAAATTATTATCTATTAATGGAAAAACAACTTTCAGACCATAGTTATAGTGTTATGTATTTGCAACTTTTTGCTCCTGTTATTTTTATTTAAACTAGCCAGCCAGATTAATAATGTGTAGCATTCTACGTTCTGCACATTATCAATCTGGGACTGGTCCTATTGAATCCGTTTGGGGCAGGCAGGACATTCTGCAGAACTCTCCAAGCTGATAGGGCGAAGCATCATCTAGTGTCCGCCTACCAAGCGTTGGTTTTAGCCAATCACGATCTCAAATCAAAACCTAAGCGGCAGACTTCATGTGAAACCACAAGAAGGGAAGCTAGTCAAGGCACTTCTTGCTGTTATTCTTTCAAAGATGAAATCATGGATTCTTACAAAACAGAAGTGATAGCGGCAGCTACGCGTACATCCTCCTGCGCTGCCGTGTTTATGTTGGTTCGGCTGTGGGCTGCTCAGCTCTTGCTTCCGCTGCACCGCAATACTGCAACGTGATTGGTTCGGACACAAATGTTTGAAGAAAGAGCGGTACAAAATGTATCCTTGTGTGTTTGTGAATGTACAAATACCCCGAGAATTCATCTTGCAGGCAAGATTAATTGATGTTCATTTTTATCCACATTAAAAGGAAATCATGTACTTTATTTATCCGCTCAAGGAAACGGTTACAACATCATCAGTGATTTTTTATTTTTTTTATTTTTTTTTAAACAAAGCTATAGGACAAGTAACAATAAATCACAAGCATAGTATAGAATGGTGTACAATTATTAGTAACTTTAACTGTTAAAGGAGGACAGATTTATCATTTATTTACACACAGCAGCAGATATAATTTTACATATAGAGTTATATAAATTAGTGAATGTAATAGATGTTCAGATGTTATTAAAGAGCTTATTGGCTGCTAAGCTTGGAAACAATTTGCTCTAAATACACGCAATACTAATCCCGCCTCTCAGCACTTTGCGGCAGTATTTTCATATCAGGTTGCAGCTGACAATTTTGTGTTTTTATTTTATTTATTTTTTTGGCCACAAAATCTGGCTAGATTAGGTTGGCTTGATTTTCAAGTTTTTACTTTGCCTTAGTAGAGCAGTCAGTTCCTATTGGAAATGTTTGTTTGTTTTTTTGTTTTGGTTTTGTGACTCCCATTTAAATTGCATTTACTGAGCTTTGGAATAAAAGGCAGTGCACAAAGCAGAATAGCATCTCTATTCCCAGTAGAAAACCTGTTTAAGTCAGCTGACAGATAATTTTTTTTTTTTTTTTTTTTTTTTTTTTTTTTTGTGAAGTGCTTGATGCTGCCCTGGGTAAATGTCCTCATGGCGTAAATCAAAAGCCAACACTGGTGCGCTGGCCTTTACAGTCCCTTTACTTTTGTTGGAGGCTAACTTACTCCCAGTGTTTGTTTTTTCTAATCAGGATTCAGGTTTCAGTCCACAGGTCTGTCGTCTAGTTCAAACAAAGGGACAGGAAAGTATTGACTGTAGAGACTTCTTTAAAACCAATGAGATTCAACATGTTTTTAGAAAAACACAGTAGGAAGGCAGAAATAAAGCTACAATCATTGATTGGATAACTGCCTTAAACTTAAAAGAAGGCAAATACATTGTACAGGCATCAAATTACAAAAAGTGAGCAAAAGCTAAAAGACTTGATTTTTTTTCACTAACTTCAGGTCAATGTAATGAACTTTGGGGCTGATGGGGCCGAATTTACATAATTAAAAAAATGTGGAGAAATGTCAGTATAACAGTACAATGTTTTGCAAATATTCAACTGAAAAGCTTCTCTTTGACAATTGTTGCCGTGTATGGTTGGTAGTTAGGATGATGACAGAAGTTATTTTTCATTTCTGTGTGATTTTTAAAATGCTTTTCTGAGATCTTCTCTATAGTGAGATGTTAAAGAAGTAAATTTAGCAAGGAGAGGACGTTCTTTTGCTTTCCGCTCATGTGAAATGTTGTGCATGAAAATAAATATACTGCCCCCAGCTCAGGGGAAGGACAAAAAGCAGGATGAAGAGTAAGGAGGCAGAGGAAGTCACTGTGGTCTCCAAAGAGTTCTTGTTTTTCTGCTCCGTTTCTCTCCCTGTTGGGGTCCAGGGATGTTGTTGTTGTCGCCTCCTTTGATAAGAGTGAACTGTTGCTTAGCTGATAGTTTCTGATTGGAGGAACATAAGGCTACCTCTGGTTAAAGAGATCTAACAGTAAACAATCTGACCATTGATATGTTCTATTGTGAAACCTCTCATATCAATCATCAGGGGTAACTTTATACATTGTTCTTCTGTTAAATGGAGTTGAAAGTACTCACGAGTAGTCAATATCTTACCTGGCTGCTGTAAACAATGATCAGCTCCCAGTTACTGAGAATCTGACAAAAAATCCTGGCTGGTGAGGAAAAAACGGTTTTAAACAAGGCGGCCGTTTCAAAGATCTTATAGATGTCTGTGACAAACAGTTGAACTGAAACTAAAACCCATAATTTCAGGATTGTATTTCACTGTTGTAGTAAAGCTGCCTGTAGAAATCTATCTTAAAGACTTAAGTAAACGCCTACCAATATCGTTTGTTTTATTTTTTGTTTTTTAATGTTACTAATGATCTAGTGTGCATAGACCAATAACAGTGGAGTTGGGTGCGCTAGTGGTGCAGTGGGTAGCGTGACCCATATTTGGTGGCATTAGTCTTCGATGCGGTCGACCCGGGTTCGACTCCGACCCGCGGTCCTTTGCCGCATGTCTCTCTCCCTCTTCCACCCCCTTCCTGTCAGCCTACTGTGTTAAAAAGCGAGGAACTAGAGCCGTGAAAAATCTCCAAAAACCACACAATACAGTCAATATTTTGATTTGAACAACAATTCCTTTCTGTTGTCTAATTATATTAAGAATAAGGTGTACATTTATTAATTTATTGAAAAACAAAACAATTAGTAGGGAAAAGTAGATACAAACAAAAGTAAACAAAAGATGTTACTACAATTTACACTAGTGAGTGTACTACCCCATGGTGTCGCCACTGTTGTTGAACAGAAGTAATGATCAGGGTTTCCCCTACATTAAATTTAAAGTCAAACCTTTTTGAAAAATTATCCAACTGAGCCCAGAAATACTGGCTGGGGAAAGTGTGAGAAAACCTTTAGAGTAAAATTTCTGCTCATATCAGGTTGGAGGAATGTCAGCAGAGAGTGATGATTTTATCTTTTATATTTTCAACATACCTTTACCCTGTTTAACTTCTCCTCTAATATCTGTGATAATAAATCAGCGCAAAACTGCTGATTTACTTCAGACATGTCCAAAATTCTTTGGCGTGACCCGGTACAAAGTCAACACATGTTTCCACTAAAAGAGGGTGGAGGAAAAATAAATATCCAAGGAATCTAACTAGCTGAGAAGGTGGACTCAAGTGGCTCTGAGGATGAAGTGTGCTTAGTGCAAGTCAAGTAAAGGAAATTAACGTCTGCTGAAAGCACAGAAATCTGCACGAACATCATCGTTTGCTTTTAATTCCATAAACTACCTGTTTTTTGAAGCACAAAAATGTATTATTTTATCCAAGTTGTTTCTCTGTGTTGCGTTTGCTGCATCTTGTAACGTAAATGCCTTTTTTCTCTCTCCTTCCAGATTCTTTTACACCATGGGTACCTTGATGGTGGCTTTCTCCTCACCAGGTAGAAAAAAAAATCTTTCATCTCTCAAATGATCACCTGTAAATTTGGAAAATGATGTAATATCAGTTTTTTTCCCCCCTCTCTCAGCTCTGGCCTACCTACTCTTTCCGGCTCTCTCTTTCGTGGCAATTGGAGGCATCCTATTTCTAATGACAAACATGCAGGTACGTGTTTGTCTGGGAAAAACCGCCATGCCAAAACACATGGATGGCAGCTTTGACTGTGTTGATTTTTCTGCTGTTCATTTTGTTTTTTTTTGTTAAATGGAGCCGCAGAGCATTTGGCCTTAGGTGGTAGACCTCTCCTCCATAGGACAAAAGCAGTCGCATGATCAGGATCAACTTTTAAACTCATTTTTGACACGCTATTTGAGGAAACACTGCAGTGCTGTTGCAAAACGCTTTACGGGGCAAAGCCACTGAGCTATATAATACACTGGAGTGCTGATTTTGCCGAAAAACTCAAGTCACTGGCCGCCATCTTGCTACTCCCAACTCTCACAGAATCTCATAGGATTTGGTTGCAACAACAAGCAGTTTTCTGACTGTGTGAAAACGTTTCATAGGTAATTTTACAGTCAGTGGATGTACTAACACTATCAACTACTAGTGAAATGAGGTGCTGAAATATTTTACATGTTATTCATAATAAATATATATATATATATATATATATATATATATATATATATATATATATATATATATATATATATATTTTTTTTTATAAATAAAATGCAAAATATTTCAGCAGATGACTTTCTCATTACTTGATAGTTTTACAACATAACATAAAAGTATATGGCATTTGACGTTTTAAAAGTTTTAAGCCCCCCCCCCTGAACATGAGAAAATCCTCGTTATTCGATGCTGTAGCACACATAATTCCTAGTTACTGGAGAAAAATAGGGAGTACCAATATGGCGGCCGGTGGCTTCAAAGTGACTCATTCTAACAGCGGACGATTAGCACTCCAGTGTATAATATAGCTCAGTGGACAAAGCTTGTGCATGCCTACATGCTAGTTCTTCCTCTGTCCCTGTTTTTCTTCCCATCTTTGATCAAATTCACCACGTTGTGGAGAGAGAATACAATTCTCCTTTGGGATATAAATTACCTAATGAAAGGCTGCTGGTGTCAGAGAGTCCTGCGAGGCATTCTGACTCAAATTTACAGAGATCCCCTCTCTGGTACGTTAATACAGTAATGATCTGCTCTGTGTCTCCTGAAGATCGGTAACCTGTTCGGCTCCCGGCGCTCCACCATCATCACTCTCTACAACGGGGCCTTCGATTCTTCCTCAGCGCTCTTTCTCGTCATCAAGGTGAGATTTTTTTTATTTATTTTTATTCTGTTTGTAGTAACAAATACTCCATATGCTATCAATAATCTGAACCCTTTCTCTTTTTACTGCAGCTGTTGCACGAGTCTGGCGTCTCCCTTCGTGCCGCCTTCCTCTTTCTGTCCTCCTGCAGCGTCATTCACATCCTCAGGACGTTCTTCCTGCTGCCCAGAAACTTCATTCCTTACCCGCTGCCCGATCGCTACACATATGGGTATGAACAGGCTGCACAGACAGTAGATTTGTAGAAAACATTATGAATAGAGCATGATGGTGTGGACCAGCAGCATATAAGTACAGTGCTTGGCAAACATTTTTCACACGCCTTGAACTTGATCATATTTTTGTCACATTTATTTACCCACCGGAGCTAGAACAACTTTTCTGTAGAGAAAACCTACAGCTGCAAGTCTTTGGTTGTATGCTTGTACCCTTTTTGCACAAATTTTTTTTTGGCTCTTTTTCTACAAAGCAGCTTAGGCTGAGTTAGATTAGATGAAGATAGTCAGCTAAAGATAAGTCTGGACTTTAATTGGGCAATTCTTTGATCTAAATTATTCCAGTATCGTTCTGGCTCTATGTTTATGGTTGCTATCCTTCTAAAAAGTGAACCACCGTCCAAATCTCTTGCAAACTCTTAATGAGTTTGAATCTGCCATTATCCTGTGTACAGTATAGCTCAATTCATCCTCCCATCAAATCCAATCAGGTTCCTGATCCTTTATTGTTGAGATGTTTCTCTGCTCTAGTACAACCTTTATGCTGCAAGAGCCTTTTTATCAGCTATGCATTCATTCACATCAGGCGTGTGGAGGCAGGGAGACTCTTAAAACATTCAGGACAGTGAATGACTGAAAATTTTATTTAAGGTGTTACAGTGAAAAGGGGCTAATTAAAAGTGCATGTTGCTCTATTCAGATTTAGACTTGTAAAAAATATTCCAGAAATCATTTTATTGTTTTCCTCCAAGTTCATAGTTACGCAGCAGTTTGTGTCAAACTCCAGTAAATTTCTTTGAGGTTTCTCTTTGTAATGTGCCAAATGTGAAAATGTGGTATGGATGCTTTCCCAAGGTACCGCGTATCTCCTAAAACAACTGGAGCACATCAGAACCACCTTAATAGTTCAACCTTTTCAGCACAAAACCAAAATTTAATAAATACCATTGCACTGAGGTAAAATATGCCAGACACCCAAAAAAAAATCCTTATAGTTTGTTTCTATATTTAAAATATATAAAAATGGGACACGTTCATTTTTTTTCTTTAAATATTTACTTGTTAAGAATAGAG